>NW_027278667.1:0-150645 GCF_030028105.1 Mobula birostris | reverse complement strand
CCTGGTAAAGGTGTTTCCCTCCTCGGCAACTCCTCCTGGGAAAGGTGTCTCCTCGGGCAGCTACTCCTGGTAAAGGTGTTTCCTGGGGCAGCTACTCCTGGTAAAGGTGTTTCCTCGGCAGATCCTCCTTGTAAAGGTGTTTCCTCATGCAGCTCCTCCTGGTAAAGGTGTTTCCTCGGGCAGATCCTCCTTGTAAAGGTGTTTCCTCGGGCAGCTCCTCCTGATAAAGGTGTTTCCTCGGGCAGCTCCACCTGGTAAAGGTGTTTCCCTCCTTGGGCAGCTCCTCCTGGTAAAGGTGTTTCCCTCCTTGGGCAGCTCCTCCTGGTAAAGGTGTTTCCTCAGGCAGCTCCTTCTGGTAAAGGTGTTTCCTCGGGGAGCTTCTCCTGGTAAATGTGTTTCCCTGCTAGGGCAGCTCCCCCTGGTAAAGGTGTTTCCTCCGGCAGCTCCTCGGGGAGATCCTCCTTGTAAAGGTGTTTCCTCGTGCAGCTCTGCTGATAAAGGTGTTTCCTCGGGCAGCTCCTCCTCGTAAAGGTGTTTCCCTCCTCGGGCAGCTCCTCATGGTAAAGTGTGTCCTCGGGCAGCTCCTCCTGCTGAAGGTGTTTCCCTCCTTGGGTAGCTCCTCCTGGTAAAGGTTTTTCCTTCCTCGGGTAGCTCCTCCTGGTAAAGGTGTTTTCCTTCTCGAGCAGCTCCTCCTGGTAAAGGTGTTTCGTCGGGCAGCTGCTCCTGGTAAAGGTGTTCCCTCGGGCTACTCCTCCTGGTAAAGGTGGTTCCTTGGTCCGATTCTCCTTGTAAAGGTGTTTCCTCGGGCATCTACTCCTGGTAAAGGCCTTTCATCGGGCAGTTGCTCCTGGTAAAGGTTTTTCCCTCCTCGGGCAGCTCCTCCTGGGAAAGGTGTCTCCTTTGGCGGCTCCTCCTGGTAAAGGTGTTTCCTGGGGCAGCTCCTCCTGGTAAAGGTGTTTCCTCGGGGAGCTTCTCCTGGTAAAGGTGTTTCCCTGCTCGGGTAGCTCCTCCTGGTAATGTTGTTTCCCTCCCCGGGCAGCTCTTCCTGCTAAAGGTGTTTCCTTCAGCAGCTCCTCCTGGTAAAGTGTGTCCTCGGGCAGCTCCTCCTGGTAAAGATGTTTCCTCGGGCAGCTCCTGCTGGTAAAGTGTGTCCTCGGGCAGCTCCTCCTGGTAAAGATGTTTCCTCGGGCAGCTCCTCCTGGTAAAGGTGTTTCCCTGCTCGGGCAGCTCCTCCTGGTAAAGGTGTTTCCCTCCCCGGGCAGCTCTTCCTGCTAAAGGTATTTCCTCGGGCAGCTCCTCCTGGTAAAGGTGTTTCCCTCTCGGGCATCTCCTCCTGGTAAAGGTGTTTCCCTCCTCCGGGAGCTCCTCCTGCTAAAGGTGTTTCCCTCCTCGGGCAGCTCCTCCTGGTAGAGGTGTTTCCCTCCTCGGCCAGCTCCTCCTGGTGAAGGTGTTTCCTCGGGCATCTCCACCCTGTAAAGGTGTTTCCCTCCTCTGGTAGCTCCTCCTGGTAAAGGTGTATTCCTCCTCCGGTAGCTCCTCCTGGGATAGGTGTCTCCTCGGGCAGCTCCTCCTGGTAAAGGTGTTTCCTGGGGCAGCTCCTCCTGGTAAAGGTGTTTCCTCGGGCAGATCATCCTTGTAAAGGTGTTTCCTCGGGCAGCTCCACCTGGTAAAGGTGTTTCCCTCCTTGGGCAGCTCCTCCTGGTAAAGGTGTTTCCTCAGGCAGCTCCTTCTGGTAAAGGTGTTTCCTCGGGGAGCTTCTCCTGGTAAATGTGTTTCCCTGCTAGGGCACCTCCCCCTGGTAAAGGTGTTTCCTCGGGCAGCTCCTCGGGGAGATCCTCCTTGTAAAGGTGTTTCCTCGGGCAGCTCCTCCTGGTAAAGGTGTTTCTTCGGGCAGCTCCTCCTGGTAAAGGTTTTTCCCGCCTCGGGCAGCTCCTCCTGGTAAACGTGTTTCCTCGGGCAGCTCCTCCTGGTGAAGGTGTTTTCTCAGGCAGCTTCTCCTGGTAAATGTGTATCCCTCCTCGGGCAGCTCCTCCAGGTAAAGGTGTTTCCCTCCTCGGGCAGCTCCTCCTGGTAAATGTGTTTCCCTCCTCGGGCAGCTCCTTCTGGTAAAGGTGTTTCCTCGGGCAGCTCCTCCTAGTAAAGGTGTTTCCCTCCTCGGGTAGCTCCTCCTGTTGAAGGTGTTTCCCTCCTCGGGCAGATCCTCCTGGTATAGATGTTTCCACGGGAAGCTTCACCTGGTAAAGATGTTCCCTCCTCGGGCAGCTCCTCCTGGTAAAGGTGTTTCCCTCCTCGGACAGCTCATCCTGGTAAAGGTGTTTCCCTCCTCGGGCAGATCCTCCTGGTAAAGGTGTTTCCCTCCTCGGGTAGCTCCTCCTGGTAAAGGTGTTTCCCTCCTCGGGCAACTCCTCCTGGGAAAGGTGTCTCCTCGGGCAGCTACTCCTGGTAATGGTGTTTCCTGGGGCAGCTACTCCTGGTAAAGTTGTTTCCTCGGGCAGATCCTCCTTGTAAAGGTGTTTCCTCGTGCAGCTCCTCCTGGTAAAGGTGTTTCCTCGGGCAGATCCTCCTTGTAAAGGTGTTTCCTCGGGCAGCTCCTCCTGATAAGGGTGTTTCCTCGGGCAGCTCCACCTGGTAAAGGTGTTTCCCTCCTTGGGCAGCTCCTCCTGGTAAATGTGTTTCCTCAGGCAGCTCCTTCTGGTAATGGTGTTTCCTCGGGAGCTTCTCCTGGTAAATGTGTTTCCCTGCTAGGGCAGCTCCCCCTGGTAAAGGTGTTTCCTCCGGCAGCTCCTCGGGAGATCCTCCTTGTAAAGGTGTTTCCTCGTGCAGCTCCTTCTGATAAAGGTGTTTCCTCGGGCAGCTCCTCCTGGTAAAGGTGTTTCTTCGGGCAGCTCCTCCTGGTAAAGGTTTTTCCCGCCTCGGGCAGCTCCTCCTGGTAAACGTGTTTCCTCGGGCAGCTCCTCCTGGTGAAGGTGTTTCCTCGGGCAGCTTCTCCTGGTAAATGTGTATCCCTCCTCGGGCAGCTCCTCCAGGTAAAGGTGTTTCCCTCCTCGGGCAGCTCCTCCTGGTAAAGGTGTTTCCCTCCTCGGGCAGCTCCTTCTGGTAAAGGTGTTTCCTCGGGCAGCTCCTCCTAGTAAAGGTGTTTCCCTCCTCGGGTAGCTCCTCCTGTTAAAGGTGTTTCCCTCCTCGGGCAGATCCTCCTGGTAAAGATGTTTCCACGGGAAGCTTCACCTGGTAAAGGTGTTCCCTCCTCGGGCAGCTCCTCCTGGTAAAGGTGTTTCCCTCCTCGGACAGCTCATCCTGGTAAAGGTGTTTCCCTCCTCGGGCAGATCCTCCTGGTAAAGGTGTTTCCCTCCTCGGGTAGCTCCTCCTGGTAAAGGTGTTTCCCTCCTCGGGCAACTCCTCCTGGTAAAGGTGTTTCCTGGGGCAGCTACTCCTGGTAAAGGTGTTTCCTCGGGCAGATTCTCCTTGTAAAGGTGTTTCCTCGTGCAGCTGCTCCTGGTAAAGGTGTTTCCTCGGGCAGATCCTCCTTGTAAAGGTGTTTCCTCGGGCAGCTCCTCCTGATAAAGGTGTTTCCTCGGGCAGCTCCACCTGGTAAAGGTGTTTCCCTCCTTGGGCAGCTCCTCCTGGTAAATGTGTTTCCTCAGGCAGCTCCTTCTGGTAAAGGTGTTTCCTCGGGGAGCTTCTCCTGGTAAATGTGTTTCCCTGCTAGGGCAGCTCCCCTGGTAAAGGTGTTTCCTCCGGCAGCTCCTCGGGGAAGATCCTCCTTGTAAAGGTGTTTCCTCGTGCAGCTCCTCCTGGTAAAGGTTTTTTCTTCCTCGGGTAGCTCCTCCTGGTAAAGGTGTTTTCCTTCTCGAGCAGCTACTCCTGGTAAAGGTGTTTCGTCGGGCAGCTCCTCCTGGTAAAGGTGTTCCCTCGGGCTACTCCTCCTGGTAAAGGTGGTTCCTCGGTCCGATTTTCCTTGTAAAGGTGTTTCCTCGGGCATCTACTCCTGGTAAAGGCCTTTCCTCGGGCAGTTGCTCCTGGTAAAGGTGTTTCCCTCCTCGGGCAGCAACTCCTGGGAAAAGTGTCTCATTTGGCGGCTCCTCCTGGTAAAGGTGTTTCCTGGGGCAGCTCCTCCTGGTAAAGGTGTTTCCTCGGGGAGCTTCTCCTGGTAAAGGTGTTTCCCTGCTCGGGTAGCTCCTCTTGGTAAAGTTGTTTCCCTCCCCGGGCAGCTCTTCCTGCTAAAGGTGTTTCCTTCAGCAGCTCCTCCTGGTAAAGTGTGTCCTCGGGCAGCTCCTCCTGGTAAAGATGTTTCCTCGGGCAGCTCCTGCTGGTAAAGTGTGTCCTCGGGCAGCTCCTCCTGGTAAAGATGTTTCCTCGGGCAGCTCCTCCTGGTAAAGGTGTTTCCCTGCTCGGGCAGCTCCTCCTGGTAAAGGTGTTTAACTCCCCGGGCAGCTCTTCCTGCTAAAGGTATTTCCTCGGGCAGCTCCTCCTGGTAAAGGTGTTTCCCTCCTTGGGCAGCCCCTCCTGGTAAATGTGTTTCCTCAGGCAGCTCCTTCTGGTAATGGTGTTTCCTCGGGGAGCTTCTCCTGGTAAATGTGTTTCCCTGCTAGGGCAGCTCCCCCTAGTAAAGGTGTTTCCTCCGGCAGCTCCTCGGGGAGATCCTCCTTGTAAAGGTGTTTCCTCATGCAGCTCCTGCTGATAAAGGTGTTTCCTCGGGCAGCTCCTCCTGGTAAAGGTGTTTCTTCGGGCAGCTCCTCCTGGTAAAGGTTTTTCCCGCCTCGGGCAGCTCCTCCTGGTAAACGTGTTTCCTCGGGCAGCTCCTCCTGGTGAAGGTGTTTCCTCGGGCAGCTTCTCCTGGTAAATGTGTATCCCTCCTCGGGCAGCTCCTCCAGGTAAAGGTGTTTCCCTCCTCGGGCAGCTCCTCCTGGTAAAGGTGTTTCCCTCCTCGGGCAGCTCCTTCTGGTAAGGTGTTTCCTCGGGCAGCTCCTCCTGTTAAAGGTGTTTCCCTCCTCGGGCAGATCCTCCTGGTAAAGATGTTTCCACGGGAAGCTTCACCTGGTAAAGGTGTTCCTCCTCGGGCAGCTCCTCTGGTAAAGGTGTTTCCCTCCTCGGACAGCTCATCCTGGTAAAGGTGTTTCCCTCCTCGGGCAGATCCTCCTGGTAAAGGTGTTTCCCTCCTCGGGTAGCTCCTCCTGGTAAAGGTGTTTCCCTCCTCGGGCAACTCCTCCTGGTAAAGGTGTTTCCTGGGGCAGCTACTCCTGGTAAAGGTGTTTCCTCGGGCAGATCCTCCTTGTAAAGGTGTTTCCTCGTGCAGCTCCTCCTGGTAAAGGTGTTTCCTCGGGCAGATCCTCCTTGTAAAGGTGTTTCCTCGGGCAGCTCCTCCTGATAAAGGTGTTTCCTCGGGCAGCTCCACCTGGTAAAGGTGTTTCCCTCCTTGGGCAGCTCCTCCTGGTAAATGTGTTTCCTCAGGCAGCTCCTTCTGGTAAAGGTGTTTCCTCGGGGAGCTTCTCCTGGTAAATGTGTTTCCCTGCTAGGGCAGCTCCCCCTGGTAAAGGTGTTTCCTCCGGCAGCTCCTCGGGGAGATCCTCCTTGTAAAGGTGTTTCCTCGTGCAGCTCCTCCTGGTAAAGGTTTTTTCTTCCTCGGGTAGCTCCTCCTGGTAAAGGTGTTTTCCTTCTCGAGCAGCTACTCCTGGTAAAGGTGTTTCGTCGGGCAGCTCCTCCTGGTAAAGGTGTTCCCTCGGGCTACTCCTCCTGGTAAAGGTGGTTCCTCGGTCCGATTTTCCTTGTAAAGGTGTTTCCTCGGGCATCTACTCCTGGTAAAGGCCTTTCCTCGGGCAGTTGCTCCTGGTAAAGGTGTTTCCCTCCTCGGGCAGCAACTCCTGGGAAAAGTGTCTCATTTGGCGGCTCCTCCTGGTAAAGGTGTTTCCTGGGGCAGCTCCTCCTGGTAAAGGTGTTTCCTCGGGGAGCTTCTCCTGGTAAAGGTGTTTCCCTGCTCGGGTAGCTCCTCCTGGTAAAGTTGTTTCCCTCCCCGGGCAGCTCTTCCTGCTAAAGGTGTTTCCTTCAGCAGCTCCTCCTGGTAAAGTGTGTCCTCGGGCAGCTCCTCCTGGTAAAGATGTTTCCTCGGGCAGCTCCTGCTGGTAAAGTGTGTCCTCGGGCAGCTCCTCCTGGTAAAGATGTTTCCTCGGGCAGCTCCTCCTGGTAAAGGTGTTTCCCTGCTCGGGCAGCTCCTCCTGGTAAAGGTGTTTCCCTCCCCGGGCAGCTCTTCCTGCTAAAGGTATTTCCTCGGGCAGCTCCTCCTGGTAAAGGTGTTTCCCTCCTTGGGCAGCTCCTCCTGGTAAATGTGTTTCCTCAGGCAGCTCCTTCTGGTAATGGTGTTTCCTCGGGGAGCTTCTCCTGGTAAATGTGTTTCCCTGCTAGGGCAGCTCCCCCTGGTAAAGGTGTTTCCTCCGGCAGCTCCTCGGGGAGATCCTCCTTGTAAAGGTGTTTCCTCATGCAGCTCCTGCTGATAAAGGTGTTTCCTCGGGCAGCTCCTCCTGGTAAAGGTGTTTCTTCGGGCAGCTCCTCCTGGTAAAGGTTTTTCCCGCCTCGGGCAGCTCCTCCTGGTAAACGTGTTTCCTCGGGCAGCTCCTCCTGGTGAAGGTGTTTCCTCGGGCAGCTTCTCCTGGTAAATGTGTATCCCTCCTCGGGCAGCTCCTCCAGGTAAAGGTGTTTCCCTCCTCGGGCAGCTCCTCCTGGTAAAGGTGTTTCCCTCCTCGGGCAGCTCCTTCTGGTAAAGGTGTTTCCTCGGGCAGCTCCTCCTGTTAAAGGTGTTTCCCTCCTCGGGCAGATCCTCCTGGTAAAGATGTTTCCACGGGAAGCTTCACCTGGTAAAGGTGTTCCCTCCTCGGGCAGCTCCTCCTGGTAAAGGTGTTTCCCTCCTCGGACAGCTCATCCTGGTAAAGGTGTTTCCCTCCTCGGGCAGATCCTCCTGGTAAAGGTGTTTCCCTCCTCGGGTAGCTCCTCCTGGTAAAGGTGTTTCCCTCCTCGGGCAACTCCTCCTGGTAAAGGTGTTTCCTGGGGCAGCTACTCCTGGTAAAGGTGTTTCCTCGGGCAGATCCTCCTTGTAAAGGTGTTTCCTCGTGCAGCTCCTCCTGGTAAAGGTGTTTCCTCGGGCAGATCCTCCTTGTAAAGGTGTTTCCTCGGGCAGCTCCTCCTGATAAAGGTGTTTCCTCGGGCAGCTCCACCTGGTAAAGGTGTTTCCCTCCTTGGGCAGCTCCTCCTGGTAAATGTGTTTCCTCAGGCAGCTCCTTCTGGTAAAGGTGTTTCCTCGGGGAGCTTCTCCTGGTAAATGTGTTTCCCTGCTAGGGCAGCTCCCCCTGGTAAAGGTGTTTCCTCCGGCAGCTCCTCGGGGAGATCCTCCTTGTAAAGGTGTTTCCTCATGCAGCTCCTCCTGGTAAAGGTTTTTTCTTCCTCGGGTAGCTCCTCCTGGTAAAGGTGTTTTCCTTCTCGAGCAGCTACTCCTGGTAAAGGTGTTTCGTCGGGCAGCTCCTCCTGGTAAAGGTGTTCCCTCGGGCTACTCCTCCTGGTAAAGGTGGTTCCTCGGTCCGATTTTCCTTGTAAAGGTGTTTCCTCGGGCATCTACTCCTGGTAAAGGCCTTTCCTCGGGCAGTTGCTCCTGGTAAAGGTGTTTCCCTCCTCGGGCAGCAACTCCTGGGAAAAGTGTCTCATTTGGCGGCTCCTCCTGGTAAAGGTGTTTCCTGGGGCAGCTCCTCCTGGTAAAGGTGTTTCCTCGGGGAGCTTCTCCTGGTAAAGGTGTTTCCCTGCTCGGGTAGCTCCTCCTGGTAAAGTTGTTTCCCTCCCCGGGCAGCTCTTCCTGCTAAAGGTGTTTCCTTCAGCAGCTCCTCCTGGTAAAGTGTGTCCTCGGGCAGCTCCTCCTGGTAAAGATGTTTCCTCGGGCAGCTCCTGCTGGTAAAGTGTGTCCTCGGGCAGCTCCTCCTGGTAAAGATGTTTCCTCGGGCAGCTCCTCCTGGTAAAGGTGTTTCCCTGCTCGGGTAGCTCCTCCTGGTAAAGTTGTTTCCCTCCCCGGGCAGCTCTTCCTGCTAAAGGTGTTTCCTTCAGCAGCTCCTCCTGGTAAAGTGTGTCCTCGGGCAGCTCCTCCTGGTAAAGATGTTTCCTCGGGCAGCTCCTGCTGGTAAAGTGTGTCCTCGGGCAGCTCCTCCTGGTAAAGATGTTTCCTCGGGCAGCTCCTCCTGGTAAAGGTGTTTCCCTGCTCGGGCAGCTCCTCCTGGTAAAGGTGTTTCCCTCCCCGGGCAGCTCTTCCTGCCAAAGGTATTTCCTCGGGCAGCTCCTCCTGGTAAAGGTGTTTCCCTCTCGGGCATCTCCTCCTGGTAAAGGTGTTTCCCTCCTCCGGGAGCTCCTCCTGGTAAAGGTGTTTCCCTCCTCGGGCAGCTCCTCCTGGTAGAGGTGTTTCCCTCCTCGGCCAGCTCCTCCTGGTGAAGGTGTTTCCTCGGGCATCTCCACCCTGTAAAGGTGTTTCCCTCCTCTGGTAGCTCCTCCTGGTAAAGGTGTATTCCTCCTCCGGTAGCTCCTCCTGGGATAGGTGTCTCCTCGGCAGCTCCTCCTGGTAAAGGTGTTTCCTGGGGCAGCTCCTCCTGGTAAAGGTGTTTCCTCGGGCAGATCATCCTTGTAAAGGTGTTTCCTCGGGCAGCTCCCCCTGGTAAAGGTGTTTCCCTCCTTGGGCAGCTCCTCCTGGTAAAGGTGTTTCCTCAGGCAGCTCCTTCTGGTAAAGGTGTTTCCTCGGGGAGCTTCTCCTGGTAAATGTGTTTCCCTGCTAGGGCACCTCCCCCTGGTAAAGGTGTTTCCTCGGGCAGCTCCTCGGGGAGATCCTCCTTGTAAAGGTGTTTCCTCGGGCAGCTCCTCCTGGTAAAGGTGTTTCTTCGGGCAGCTCCTCCTGGTAAAGGTTTTTCCCGCCTCGGGCAGCTCCTCCTGGTAAACGTGTTTCCTCGGGTAGCTCCTCCTGTTAAAGGTGTTTCCCTCCTCGGGCAGATCCTCCTGGTAAAGATGTTTCCACGGGAAGCTTCACCTGGTAAAGGTGTTCCCTCCTCGGGCAGCTCCTCCTGGTAAAGGTGTTTCCCTCCTCGGACAGCTCATCCTGGTAAAGGTGTTTCCCTCCTCGGGCAGATCCTCCTGGTAAAGGTGTTTCCCTCCTCGGGTAGCTCCTCCTGGTAAAGGTGTTTCCCTCCTCGGGCAACTCCTCCTGGTAAAGGTGTTTCCTGGGGCAGCTACTCCTGGTAAAGGTGTTTCCTCGGGCAGATTCTCCTTGTAAAGGTGTTTCCTCGTGCAGCTGCTCCTGGTAAAGGTGTTTCCTCGGGCAGATCCTCCTTGTAAAGGTGTTTCCTCGGGCAGCTCTCCTGATAAAGGTGTTTCCTCGGGCAGCTCCACCTGGTAAAGGTGTTTCCCTCCTTGGGCAGCTCCTCCTGGTAAATGTGTTTCCTCAGGCAGCTCCTTCTGGTAAAGGTGTTTCCTCGGGGAGCTTCTCCTGGTAAATGTGTTTCCCTGCTAGGGCAGCTCCCCCTGGTAAAGGTGTTTCCTCCGGCAGCTCCTCGGGGAGATCCTCCTTGTAAAGGTGTTTCCTCGTGCAGCTCCTCCTGGTAAAGGTTTTTTCTTCCTCGGGTAGCTCCTCCTGGTAAAGGTGTTTTCCTTCTCGAGCAGCTACTCCTGGTAAAGGTGTTTCGTCGGGCAGCTCCTCCTGGTAAAGGTGTTCCCTCGGGCTACTCCTCCTGGTAAAGGTGGTTCCTCGGTCCGATTTTCCTTGTAAAGGTGTTTCCTCGGGCATCTACTCCTGGTAAAGGCCTTTCCTCGGGCAGTTGCTCCTGGTAAAGGTGTTTCCCTCCTCGGGCAGCAACTCCTGGGAAAAGTGTCTCATTTGGCGGCTCCTCCTGGTAAAGGTGTTTCCTGGGGCAGCTCCTCCTGGTAAAGGTGTTTCCTCGGGGAGCTTCTCCTGGTAAAGGTGTTTCCCTGCTCGGGTAGCTCCTCTTGGTAAAGTTGTTTCCCTCCCCGGGCAGCTCTTCCTGCTAAAGGTGTTTCCTTCAGCAGCTCCTCCTGGTAAAGTGTGTCCTCGGGCAGCTCCTCCTGGTAAAGATGTTTCCTCGGGCAGCTCCTGCTGGTAAAGTGTGTCCTCGGGCAGCTCCTCCTGGTAAAGATGTTTCCTCGGGCAGCTCCTCCTGGTAAAGGTGTTTCCCTGCTCGGGCAGCTCCTCCTGGTAAAGGTGTTTAACTCCCCGGGCAGCTCTTCCTGCTAAAGGTATTTCCTCGGGCAGCTCCTCCTGGTAAAGGTGTTTCCCTCCTTGGGCAGCCCCTCCTGGTAAATGTGTTTCCTCAGGCAGCTCCTTCTGGTAATGGTGTTTCCTCGGGGAGCTTCTCCTGGTAAATGTGTTTCCCTGCTAGGGCAGCTCCCCCTAGTAAAGGTGTTTCCTCCGGCAGCTCCTCGGGGAGATCCTCCTTGTAAAGGTGTTTCCTCATGCAGCTCCTGCTGATAAAGGTGTTTCCTCGGGCAGCTCCTCCTGGTAAAGGTGTTTCTTCGGGCAGCTCCTCCTGGTAAAGGTTTTTCCCGCCTCGGGCAGCTCCTCCTGGTAAACGTGTTTCCTCGGGCAGCTCCTCCTGGTGAAGGTGTTTCCTCGGGCAGCTTCTCCTGGTAAATGTGTATCCCTCCTCGGGCAGCTCCTCCAGGTAAAGGTGTTTCCCTCCTCGGGCAGCTCCTCCTGGTAAAGGTGTTTCCCTCCTCGGGCAGCTCCTTCTGGTAAGGTGTTTCCTCGGGCAGCTCCTCCTGTTAAAGGTGTTTCCCTCCTCGGGCAGATCCTCCTGGTAAAGATGTTTCCACGGGAAGCTTCACCTGGTAAAGGTGTTCCCTCCTCGGGCAGCTCCTCTTGGTAAAGGTGTTTCCCTCCTCGGACAGCTCATCCTGGTAAAGGTGTTTCCCTCCTCGGGCAGATCCTCCTGGTAAAGGTGTTTCCCTCCTCGGGTAGCTCCTCCTGGTAAAGGTGTTTCCCTCCTCGGGCAACTCCTCCTGGTAAAGGTGTTTCCTGGGGCAGCTACTCCTGGTAAAGGTGTTTCCTCGGGCAGATCCTCCTTGTAAAGGTGTTTCCTCGTGCAGCTCCTCCTGGTAAAGGTGTTTCCTCGGGCAGATCCTCCTTGTAAAGGTGTTTCCTCGGGCAGCTCCTCCTGATAAAGGTGTTTCCTCGGGCAGCTCCACCTGGTAAAGGTGTTTCCCTCCTTGGGCAGCTCCTCCTGGTAAATGTGTTTCCTCAGGCAGCTCCTTCTGGTAAAGGTGTTTCCTCGGGGAGCTTCTCCTGGTAAATGTGTTTCCCTGCTAGGGCAGCTCCCCCTGGTAAAGGTGTTTCCTCCGGCAGCTCCTCGGGGAGATCCTCCTTGTAAAGGTGTTTCCTCGTGCAGCTCCTCCTGGTAAAGGTTTTTTCTTCCTCGGGTAGCTCCTCCTGGTAAAGGTGTTTTCCTTCTCGAGCAGCTACTCCTGGTAAAGGTGTTTCGTCGGGCAGCTCCTCCTGGTAAAGGTGTTCCCTCGGGCTACTCCTCCTGGTAAAGGTGGTTCCTCGGTCCGATTTTCCTTGTAAAGGTGTTTCCTCGGGCATCTACTCCTGGTAAAGGCCTTTCCTCGGGCAGTTGCTCCTGGTAAAGGTGTTTCCCTCCTCGGGCAGCAACTCCTGGGAAAAGTGTCTCATTTGGCGGCTCCTCCTGGTAAAGGTGTTTCCTGGGGCAGCTCCTCCTGGTAAAGGTGTTTCCTCGGGGAGCTTCTCCTGGTAAAGGTGTTTCCCTGCTCGGGTAGCTCCTCCTGGTAAAGTTGTTTCCCTCCCCGGGCAGCTCTTCCTGCTAAAGGTGTTTCCTTCAGCAGCTCCTCCTGGTAAAGTGTGTCCTCGGGCAGCTCCTCCTGGTAAAGATGTTTCCTCGGGCAGCTCCTGCTGGTAAAGTGTGTCCTCGGGCAGCTCCTCCTGGTAAAGATGTTTCCTCGGGCAGCTCCTCCTGGTAAAGGTGTTTCCCTGCTCGGGCAGCTCCTCCTGGTAAAGGTGTTTCCCTCCCCGGGCAGCTCTTCCTGCTAAAGGTATTTCCTCGGGCAGCTCCTCCTGGTAAAGGTGTTTCCCTCCTTGGGCAGCTCCTCCTGGTAAATGTGTTTCCTCAGGCAGCTCCTTCTGGTAATGGTGTTTCCTCGGGGAGCTTCTCCTGGTAAATGTGTTTCCCTGCTAGGGCAGCTCCCCCTGGTAAAGGTGTTTCCTCCGGCAGCTCCTCGGGGAGATCCTCCTTGTAAAGGTGTTTCCTCATGCAGCTCCTGCTGATAAAGGTGTTTCCTCGGGCAGCTTCTCCTGGTAAAGGTGTTTCTTCGGGCAGCTCCTCCTGGTAAAGGTTTTTCCCGCCTCGGGCAGCTCCTCCTGGTAAACGTGTTTCCTCGGGCAGCTCCTCCTGGTGAAGGTGTTTCCTCGGGCAGCTTCTCCTGGTAAATGTGTATCCCTCCTCGGGCAGCTCCTCCAGGTAAAGGTGTTTCCCTCCTCGGGCAGCTCCTCCTGGTAAAGGTGTTTCCCTCCTCGGGCAGCTCCTTCTGGTAAAGGTGTTTCCTCGGGCAGCTCCTCCTGTTAAAGGTGTTTCCCTCCTCGGGCAGATCCTCCTGGTAAAGATGTTTCCACGGGAAGCTTCACCTGGTAAAGGTGTTCCCTCCTCGGGCAGCTCCTCCTGGTAAAGGTGTTTCCCTCCTCGGACAGCTCATCCTGGTAAAGGTGTTTCCCTCCTCGGGCAGATCCTCCTGGTAAAGGTGTTTCCCTCCTCGGGTAGCTCCTCCTGGTAAAGGTGTTTCCCTCCTCGGGCAACTCCTCCTGGTAAAGGTGTTTCCTGGGGCAGCTACTCCTGGTAAAGGTGTTTCCTCGGGCAGATCCTCCTTGTAAAGGTGTTTCCTCGTGCAGCTCCTCCTGGTAAAGGTGTTTCCTCGGGCAGATCCTCCTTGTAAAGGTGTTTCCTCGGGCAGCTCCTCCTGATAAAGGTGTTTCCTCGGGCAGCTCCACCTGGTAAAGGTGTTTCCCTCCTTGGGCAGCTCCTCCTGGTAAATGTGTTTCCTCAGGCAGCTCCTTCTGGTAAAGGTGTTTCCTCGGGGAGCTTCTCCTGGTAAATGTGTTTCCCTGCTAGGGCAGCTCCCCCTGGTAAAGGTGTTTCCTCCGGCAGCTCCTCGGGGAGATCCTCCTTGTAAAGGTGTTTCCTCGTGCAGCTCCTCCTGGTAAAGGTTTTTTCTTCCTCGGGTAGCTCCTCCTGGTAAAGGTGTTTTCCTTCTCGAGCAGCTACTCCTGGTAAAGGTGTTTCGTCGGGCAGCTCCTCCTGGTAAAGGTGTTCCCTCGGGCTACTCCTCCTGGTAAAGGTGGTTCCTCGGTCCGATTTTCCTTGTAAAGGTGTTTCCTCGGGCATCTACTCCTGGTAAAGGCCTTTCCTCGGGCAGTTGCTCCTGGTAAAGGTGTTTCCCTCCTCGGGCAGCAACTCCTGGGAAAAGTGTCTCATTTGGCGGCTCCTCCTGGTAAAGGTGTTTCCTGGGGCAGCTCCTCCTGGTAAAGGTGTTTCCTCGGGGAGCTTCTCCTGGTAAAGGTGTTTCCCTGCTCGGGTAGCTCCTCCTGGTAAAGTTGTTTCCCTCCCCGGGCAGCTCTTCCTGCTAAAGGTGTTTCCTTCAGCAGCTCCTCCTGGTAAAGTGTGTCCTCGGGCAGCTCCTCCTGGTAAAGATGTTTCCTCGGGCAGCTCCTGCTGGTAAAGTGTGTCCTCGGGCAGCTCCTCCTGGTAAAGATGTTTCCTCGGGCAGCTCCTCCTGGTAAAGGTGTTTCCCTGCTCGGGCAGCTCCTCCTGGTAAAGGTGTTTCCCTCCCCGGGCAGCTCTTCCTGCTAAAGGTATTTCCTCGGGCAGCTCCTCCTGGTAAAGGTGTTTCCCTCCTTGGGCAGCTCCTCCTGGTAAATGTGTTTCCTCAGGCAGCTCCTTCTGGTAATGGTGTTTCCTCGGGGAGCTTCTCCTGGTAAATGTGTTTCCCTGCTAGGGCAGCTCCCCCTGGTAAAGGTGTTTCCTCCGGCAGCTCCTCGGGGAGATCCTCCTTGTAAAGGTGTTTCCTCATGCAGCTCCTGCTGATAAAGGTGTTTCCTCGGGCAGCTCCTCCTGGTAAAGGTGTTTCCCTCCTCGGGCAGCTCCTCATGGTAAAGTGTGTCCTCGGGCAGCTCCTCCTGCTGAAGGTGTTTCCCTCCTTGGGTAGCTCCTCCTGGTAAAGGTTTTTCCTTCCTCGGGTAGCTCCTCCTGGTAAAGGTGTTTTCCTTCTCAAGCAGCTCCTCCTGGTAAAGGTGTTTCGTCGGGCAGCTGCTCCTGGTAAAGGTGTTCCCTCGGGCTACTCCTCCTGGTAAAGGTGGTTCCTTGGTCCGATTCTCCTTGTAAAGGTGTTTCCTCGGGCATCTACTCCTGGTAAAGGCCTTTCCTCGGGCAGTTGCTCCTGGTAAAGGTTTTTCCCTCCTCGGGCAGCTCCTCCTGGGAAAGGTGTCTCCTTTGGCGGCTCCTCCTGGTAAAGGTGTTTCCTGGGGCAGCTCCTCCTGGTAAAGGTGTTTCCTCGGGGAGCTTTTCCTGGTAAAGGTGTTTCCCTGCTCGGGTAGCTCCTCCTGGTAATGTTGTTTCCCTCCCCGGGCAGCTCTTCCTGCTAAAGGTATTTCCTCGGGCAGCTCCTCCTGGTAAAGGTGTTTCCCTCTCGGGCATCTCCTCCTGGTAAAGGTGTTTCCCTCCTCGGGTAGCTCCTCCTGGTAAAGGTGTTTCCCTCCTCGGGCAACTCCTCCTGGGAAAGGTGTCTCCTCGGGCAGCTACTCCTGGTAAAGGTGTTTCCTGGGGCAGCTACTCCTGGTAAAGGTGTTTCCTCGGGCAGATCCTCCTTGTAAAGGTGTTTCCTCATGCAGCTCCTCCTGGTAAAGGTGTTTCCTCGGGCAGATCCTCCTTGTAAAGGTGTTTCCTCGGGCAGCTCCTCCTGATAAAGGTGTTTCCTCGGGCAGCTCCACCTGGTAAAGGTGTTTCCCTCCTTGGGCAGCTCCTCCTGGTAAAGGTGTTTCCTCAGGCAGCTCCTTCTGGTAAAGGTGTTTCCTCGGGGAGCTTCTCCTGGTAAATGTGTTTCCCTGCTAGGGCAGCTCCCCCTGGTAAAGGTGTTTCCTCCGGCAGCTCCTCGGGGAGATCCTCCTTGTAAAGGTGTTTCCTCGTGCAGCTCCTGCTGATAAAGGTGTTTCCTCGGGCAGCTCCTCCTCGTAAAGTTGTTTCCCTCCTCGGGCAGCTCCTCATGGTAAAGTGTGTCCTCGGGCAGCTCCTCCTGCTGAAGGTGTTTCCCTCCTTGGGTAGCTCCTCCTGGTAAAGGTTTTTCCTTCCTCGGGTAGCTCCTCCTGGTAAAGGTGTTTTCCTTCTCGAGCAGCTCCTCCTGGTAAAGGTGTTT
Source organism: Mobula birostris (assembly GCF_030028105.1). Lineage (NCBI taxonomy): Eukaryota > Metazoa > Chordata > Chondrichthyes > Myliobatiformes > Myliobatidae > Mobula > Mobula birostris. The sequence continues at coordinate 135,210 of NW_027278667.1, read as the reverse complement.
CGTCGGGCAGCTGCTCCTGGTAAAGGTGTTCCCTCGGGCTACTCCTCCTGGTAAAGGTGGTTCCTTGGTCCGATTCTCCTTGTAAAGGTGTTTCCTCGGGCATCTACTCCTGGTAAAGGCCTTTCCTCGGGCAGTTGCTCCTGGTAAAGGTGTTTCCCTCCTCGGGCAGCTCCTCCTGGGAAAGGTGTCTCCTTTGGCGGCTCCTCCTGGTAAAGGTGTTTCCTGGGGCAGCTCCTCCTGGTAAAGGTGTTTCCTTGGGGAGCTTCTCCTGGTAAAGGTGTTTCCCTGCTCGGGTAGCTCCTCCTGGTAATGTTGTTTCCCTCCCCGGGCAGCTCTTCCTGCTAAAGGTGTTTCCTTCAGCAGCTCCTCCTGGTAAAGTGTGTCCTCGGGCAGCTCCTCCTGGTAAAGATGTTTCCTCGGGCAGCTCCTGCTGGTAAAGTGTGTCCTCGGGCAGCTCCTCCTGGTAAAGATGTTTCCTCGGGCAGCTCCTCCTGGTAAAGGTGTTTCCCTGCTCGGGCAGCTCCTCCTGGTAAAGGTGTTTCCCTCCCCGGGCAGCTCTTCCTGCTAAAGGTATTTCCTCGGGCAGCTCCTCCTGGTAAAGGTGTTTCCCTCTCGGGCATCTCCTCCTGGTAAAGGTGTTTCCCTCCTCCGGGAGCTCCTCCTGGTAAAGGTGTTTCCCTCCTCGGGCAGCTCCTCCTGGTAGAGGTGTTTCCCTCCTCGGCCAGCTCCTCCTGGTGAAGGTGTTTCCTCGGGCATCTCCACCCTGTAAAGGTGTTTCCCTCCTCTGGTAGCTCCTCCTGGTAAAGGTGTATTCCTCCTCCGGTAGCTCCTCCTGGGATAGGTGTCTCCTCGGGCAGCTCCTCCTGGTAAAGGTGTTTCCTGGGGCAGCTCCTCCTGGTAAAGGTGTTTCCTCGGGCAGATCATCCTTGTAAAGGTGTTTCCTCGGGCAGCTCCACCTGGTAAAGGTGTTTCCCTCCTTGGGCAGCTCCTCCTGGTAAAGGTGTTTCCTCAGGCAGCTCCTTCTGGTAAAGGTGTTTCCTCGGGGAGCTTCTCCTGGTAAATGTGTTTCCCTGCTAGGGCACCTCCCCCTGGTAAAGGTGTTTCCTCGGGCAGCTCCTCGGGGAGATCCTCCTTGTAAAGGTGTTTCCTCGGGCAGCTCCTCCTGGTAAAGGTGTTTCTTCGGGCAGCTCCTCCTGGTAAAGGTTTTTCCCGCCTCGGGCAGCTCCTCCTGGTAAACGTGTTTCCTCGGGCAGCTCCTCCTGGTGAAGGTGTTTTCTCAGGCAGCTTCTCCTGGTAAATGTGTATCCCTCCTCGGGCAGCTCCTCCAGGTAAAGGTGTTTCCCTCCTCGGGCAGCTCCTCCTGGTAAATGTGTTTCCCTCCTCGGGCAGCTCCTTCTGGTAAAGGTGTTTCCTCGGGCAGCTCCTCCTAGTAAAGGTGTTTCCCTCCTCGGGTAGCTCCTCCTGTTGAAGGTGTTTCCCTCCTCGGGTAGATCCTCCTGGTATAGATGTTTCCACGGGAAGCTTCACCTGGTAAAGATGTTCCCTCCTCGGGCAGCTCCTCCTGGTAAAGGTGTTTCCCTCCTCGGACAGCTCATCCTGGTAAAGGTGTTTCCCTCCTCGGGCAGATCCTCCTGGTAAAGGTGTTTCCCTCCTCGGGTAGCTCCTCCTGGTAAAGGTGTTTCCCTCCTCGGGCAACTCCTCCTGGGAAAGGTGTCTCCTCGGGCAGCTACTCTTGGTAATGGTGTTTCCTGGGGCAGCTACTCCTGGTAAAGTTGTTTCCTCGGGCAGATCCTCCTTGTAAAGGTGTTTCCTCGTGCAGCTCCTCCTGGTAAAGGTGTTTCCTCGGGCAGATCCTCCTTGTAAAGGTGTTTCCTCGGGCAGCTCCTCCTGATAAGGGTGTTTCCTCGGGCAGCTCCACCTGGTAAAGGTGTTTCCCTCCTTGGGCAGCTCCTCCTGGTAAATGTGTTTCCTCAGGCAGCTCCTTCTGGTAATGGTGTTTCCTCGGGGAGCTTCTCCTGGTAAATGTGTTTCCCTGCTAGGGCAGCTCCCCCTGGTAAAGGTGTTTCCTCCGGCAGCTCCTCGGGGAGATCCTCCTTGTAAAGGTGTTTCCTCGTGCAGCTCCTTCTGATAAAGGTGTTTCCTCGGGCAGCTCCTCCTGGTAAAGGTGTTTCTTCGGGCAGCTCCTCCTGGTAAAGGTTTTTCCCGCCTCGGGCAGCTCCTCCTGGTAAACGTGTTTCCTCGGGCAGCTCCTCCTGGTGAAGGTGTTTCCTCGGGCAGCTTCTCCTGGTAAATGTGTATCCCTCCTCGGGCAGCTCCTCCAGGTAAAGGTGTTTCCCTCCTCGGGCAGCTCCTCCTGGTAAAGGTGTTTCCCTCCTCGGGCAGCTCCTTCTGGTAAAGGTGTTTCCTCGGGCAGCTCCTCCTAGTAAAGGTGTTTCCCTCCTCGGGTAGCTCCTCCTGTTAAAGGTGTTTCCCTCCTCGGGCAGATCCTCCTGGTAAAGATGTTTCCACGGGAAGCTTCACCTGGTAAAGGTGTTCCCTCCTCGGGCAGCTCCTCCTGGTAAAGGTGTTTCCCTCCTCGGACAGCTCATCCTGGTAAAGGTGTTTCCCTCCTCGGGCAGATCCTCCTGGTAAAGGTGTTTCCCTCCTCGGGTAGCTCCTCCTGGTAAAGGTGTTTCCCTCCTCGGGCAACTCCTCCTGGTAAAGGTGTTTCCTGGGGCAGCTACTCCTGGTAAAGGTGTTTCCTCGGGCAGATCCTCCTTGTAAAGGTGTTTCCTCGTGCAGCTCCTCCTGGTAAAGGTGTTTCCTCGGGCAGATCCTCCTTGTAAAGGTGTTTCCTCGGGCAGCTCCTCCTGATAAAGGTGTTTCCTCGGGCAGCTCCACCTGGTAAAGGTGTTTCCCTCCTTGGGCAGCTCCTCCTGGTAAATGTGTTTCCTCAGGCAGCTCCTTCTGGTAAAGGTGTTTCCTCGGGGAGCTTCTCCTGGTAAATGTGTTTCCCTGCTAGGGCAGCTCCCCCTGGTAAAGGTGTTTCCTCCGGCAGCTCCTCGGGGAGATCCTCCTTGTAAAGGTGTTTCCTCGTGCAGCTCCTCCTGGTAAAGGTTTTTTCTTCCTCGGGTAGCTCCTCCTGGTAAAGGTGTTTTCCTTCTCGAGCAGCTACTCCTGGTAAAGGTGTTTCGTCGGGCAGCTCCTCCTGGTAAAGGTGTTCCCTCGGGCTACTCCTCCTGGTAAAGGTGGTTCCTCGGTCCGATTTTCCTTGTAAAGGTGTTTCCTCGGGCATCTACTCCTGGTAAAGGCCTTTCCTCGGGCAGTTGCTCCTGGTAAAGGTGTTTCCCTCCTCGGGCAGCAACTCCTGGGAAAAGTGTCTCATTTGGCGGCTCCTCCTGGTAAAGGTGTTTCCTGGGGCAGCTCCTCCTGGTAAAGGTGTTTCCTCGGGGAGCTTCTCCTGGTAAAGGTGTTTCCCTGCTCGGGTAGCTCCTCCTGGTAAAGTTGTTTCCCTCCCCGGGCAGCTCTTCCTGCTAAAGGTGTTTCCTTCAGCAGCTCCTCCTGGTAAAGTGTGTCCTCGGGCAGCTCCTCCTGGTAAAGATGTTTCCTCGGGCAGCTCCTGCTGGTAAAGTGTGTCCTCGGGCAGCTCCTCCTGGTAAAGATGTTTCCTCGGGCAGCTCCTCCTGGTAAAGGTGTTTCCCTGCTCGGGTAGCTCCTCCTGGTAAAGTTGTTTCCCTCCCCGGGCAGCTCTTCCTGCTAAAGGTGTTTCCTTCAGCAGCTCCTCCTGGTAAAGTGTGTCCTCGGGCAGCTCCTCCTGGTAAAGATGTTTCCTCGGGCAGCTCCTGCTGGTAAAGTGTGTCCTCGGGCAGCTCCTCCTGGTAAAGATGTTTCCTCGGGCAGCTCCTCCTGGTAAAGGTGTTTCCCTGCTCGGGCAGCTCCTCCTGGTAAAGGTGTTTCCCTCCCCGGGCAGCTCTTCCTGCTAAAGGTATTTCCTCGGGCAGCTCCTCCTGGTAAAGGTGTTTCCCTCCTTGGGCAGCTCCTCCTGGTAAATGTGTTTTCTCAGGCAGCTCCTTCTGGTAATGGTGTTTCCTCGGGGAGCTTCTCCTGGTAAATGTGTTTCCCTGCTAGGGCAGCTCCCCCTGGTAAAGGTGTTTCCTCCGGCAGCTCCTCGGGGAGATCCTCCTTGTAAAGGTGTTTCCTCATGCAGCTCCTGCTGATAAAGGTGTTTCCTCGGGCAGCTCCTCCTGGTAAAGGTGTTTCTTCGGGCAGCTCCTCCTGGTAAAGGTTTTTCCCGCCTCGGGCAGCTCCTCCTGGTAAACGTGTTTCCTCGGGCAGCTCCTCCTGGTGAAGGTGTTTCCTCGGGCAGCTTCTCCTGGTAAATGTGTATCCCTCCTCGTGCAGCTCCTCCAGGTAAAGGTGTTTCCCTCCTCGGGCAGCTCCTCCTGGTAAAGGTGTTTCCCTCCTCGGGCAGCTCCTTCTGGTAAAGGTGTTTCCTCGGGCAGCTCCTCCTGTTAAAGGTGTTTCCCTCCTCGGGCAGATCCTCCTGGTAAAGATGTTTCCACGGGAAGCTTCACCTGGTAAAGGTGTTCCCTCCTCGGGCAGCTCCTCCTGGTAAAGGTGTTTCCCTCCTCGGACAGCTCATCCTGGTAAAGGTGTTTCCCTCCTCGGGCAGATCCTCCTGGTAAAGGTGTTTCCCTTCTCGGGTAGCTCCTCCTGGTAAAGGTGTTTCCCTCCTCGGGCAACTCCTCCTGGTAAAGGTGTTTCCTGGGGCAGCTACTCCTGGTAAAGGTGTTTCCTCGGGCAGATCCTCCTTGTAAAGGTGTTTTCTCGTGCAGCTCCTCCTGGTAAAGGTGTTTCCTCGGGCAGATCCTCCTTGTAAAGGTGTTTCCTCGGGCAGCTCCTCCTGATAAAGGTGTTTCCTCGGGCAGCTCCACCTGGTAAAGGTGTTTCCCTCCTTGGGCAGCTCCTCCTGGTAAATGTGTTTCCTCAGGCAGCTCCTTCTGGTAAAGGTGTTTCCTCGGGGAGCTTCTCCTAGTAAATGTGTTTCCCTGCTAGGGCAGCTCCCCCTGGTAAAGGTGTTTCCTCCGGCAGCTCCTCGGGGAGATCCTCCTTGTAAAGGTGTTTCCTCGTGCAGCTCCTCCTGGTAAAGGTTTTTTCTTCCTCGGGTAGCTCCTCCTGGTAAAGGTGTTTTCCTTCTCGAGCAGCTACTCCTGGTAAAGGTGTTTCGTCGGGCAGCTCCTCCTGGTAAAGGTGTTCCCTCGGGCTACTCCTCCTGGTAAAGGTGGTTCCTCGGTCCGATTTTCCTTGTAAAGGTGTTTCCTCGGGCATCTACTCCTGGTAAAGGCCTTTCCTCGGGCAGTTGCTCCTGGTAAAGGTGTTTCCCTCCTCGGGCAGCAACTCCTGGGAAAAGTGTCTCATTTGGCGGCTCCTCCTGGTAAAGGTGTTTCCTGGGGCAGCTCCTCCTGGTAAAGGTGTTTCCTCGGGGAGCTTCTCCTGGTAAAGGTGTTTCCCTGCTCGGGTAGCTCCTCCTGGTAAAGTTGTTTCCCTCCCCGGGCAGCTCTTCCTGCTAAAGGTGTTTCCTTCAGCAGCTCCTCCTGGTAAAGTGTGTCCTCGGGCAGCTCCTCCTGGTAAAGATGTTTCCTCGGGCAGCTCCTGCTGGTAAAGTGTGTCCTCGGGCAGCTCCTCCTGGTAAAGATGTTTCCTCGGGCAGCTCCTCCTGGTAAAGGTGTTTCCCTGCTCGGGCAGCTCCTCCTGGTAAAGGTGTTTCCCTCCCCGGGCAGCTCTTCCTGCTAAAGGTATTTCCTCGGGCAGCTCCTCCTGGTAAAGGTGTTTCCCTCCTTGGGCAGCTCCTCCTGGTAAATGTGTTTCCTCAGGCAGCTCCTTCTGGTAATGGTGTTTCCTCGGGGAGCTTCTCCTGGTAAATGTGTTTCCCTGCTAGGGCAGCTCCCCCTGGTAAAGGTGTTTCCTCCGGCAGCTCCTCGGGGAGATCCTCCTTGTAAAGGTGTTTCCTCATGCAGCTCCTGCTGATAAAGGTGTTTCCTCGGGCAGCTTCTCCTGGTAAAGGTGTTTCTTCGGGCAGCTCCTCCTGGTAAAGGTTTTTCCCGCCTCGGGCAGCTCCTCCTGGTAAACGTGTTTCCTCGGGCAGCTCCTCCTGGTGAAGGTGTTTCCTCGGGCAGCTTCTCCTGGTAAATGTGTATCCCTCCTCGGGCAGCTCCTCCAGGTAAAGGTGTTTCCCTCCTCGGGCAGCTCCTCCTGGTAAAGGTGTTTCCCTCCTCGGGCAGCTCCTTCTGGTAAAGGTGTTTCCTCGGGCAGCTCCTCCTGTTAAAGGTGTTTCCCTCCTCGGGCAGATCCTCCTGGTAAAGATGTTTCCACGGGAAGCTTCACCTGGTAAAGGTGTTCCCTCCTCGGGCAGCTCCTCCTGGTAAAGGTGTTTCCCTCCTCGGACAGCTCATCCTGGTAAAGGTGTTTCCCTCCTCGGGCAGATCCTCCTGGTAAAGGTGTTTCCCTCCTCGGGTAGCTCCTCCTGGTAAAGGTGTTTCCCTCCTCGGGCAACTCCTCCTGGTAAAGGTGTTTCCTGGGGCAGCTACTCCTGGTAAAGGTGTTTCCTCGGGCAGATCCTCCTTGTAAAGGTGTTTCCTCGTGCAGCTCCTCCTGGTAAAGGTGTTTCCTCGGGCAGATCCTCCTTGTAAAGGTGTTTCCTCGGGCAGCTCCTCCTGATAAAGGTGTTTCCTCGGGCAGCTCCACCTGGTAAAGGTGTTTCCCTCCTTGGGCAGCTCCTCCTGGTAAATGTGTTTCCTCAGGCAGCTCCTTCTGGTAAAGGTGTTTCCTCGGGGAGCTTCTCCTGGTAAATGTGTTTCCCTGCTAGGGCAGCTCCCCCTGGTAAAGGTGTTTCCTCCGGCAGCTCCTCGGGGAGATCCTCCTTGTAAAGGTGTTTCCTCGTGCAGCTCCTCCTGGTAAAGGTTTTTTCTTTCTCGGGTAGCTCCTCCTGGTAAAGGTGTTTTCCTTCTCGAGCAGCTACTCCTGGTAAAGGTGTTTCGTCGGGCAGCTCCTCCTGGTAAAGGTGTTCCCTCGGGCTACTCCTCCTGGTAAAGGTGGTTCCTCGGTCCGATTTTCCTTGTAAAGGTGTTTCCTCGGGCATCTACTCCTGGTAAAGGCCTTTCCTCGGGCAGTTGCTCCTGGTAAAGGTGTTTCCCTCCTCGGGCAGCAACTCCTGGGAAAAGTGTCTCATTTGGCGGCTCCTCCTGGTAAAGGTGTTTCCTGGGGCAGCTCCTCCTGGTAAAGGTGTTTCCTCGGGGAGCTTCTCCTGGTAAAGGTGTTTCCCTGCTCGGGTAGCTCCTCCTGGTAAAGTTGTTTCCCTCCCCGGGCAGCTCTTCCTGCTAAAGGTGTTTCCTTCAGCAGCTCCTCCTGGTAAAGTGTGTCCTCGGGCAGCTCCTCCTGGTAAAGATGTTTCCTCGGGCAGCTCCTGCTGGTAAAGTGTGTCCTCGGGCAGCTCCTCCTGGTAAAGATGTTTCCTCGGGCAGCTCCTCCTGGTAAAGGTGTTTCCCTGCTCGGGCAGCTCCTCCTGGTAAAGGTGTTTCCCTCCCCGGGCAGCTCTTCCTGCTAAAGGTATTTCCTCGGGCAGCTCCTCCTGGTAAAGGTGTTTCCCTCCTTGGGCAGCTCCTCCTGGTAAATGTGTTTCCTCAGGCAGCTCCTTCTGGTAATGGTGTTTCCTCGGGGAGCTTCTCCTGGTAAATGTGTTTCCCTGCTAGGGCAGCTCCCCCTGGTAAAGGTGTTTCCTCCGGCAGCTCCTCGGGGAGATCCTCCTTGTAAAGGTGTTTCCTCATGCAGCTCCTGCTGATAAAGGTGTTTCCTCGGGCAGCTCCTCCTGGTAAAGGTGTTTCTTCGGGCAGCTCCTCCTGGTAAAGGTTTTTCCCGCCTCGGGCAGCTCCTCCTGGTAAACGTGTTTCCTCGGGCAGCTCCTCCTGGTGAAGGTGTTTCCTCGGGCAGCTTCTCCTGGTAAATGTGTATCCCTCCTCGGGCAGCTCCTCCAGGTAAAGGTGTTTCCCTCCTCGGGCAGCTCCTCCTGGTAAAGGTGTTTCCCTCCTCGGGCAGCTCCTTCTGGTAAAGGTGTTTCCTCGGGCAGCTCCTCCTGTTAAAGGTGTTTCCCTCCTCGGGCAGATCCTCCTGGTAAAGATGTTTCCACGGGAAGCTTCACCTGGTAAAGGTGTTCCCTCCTCGGGCAGCTCCTCCTGGTAAAGGTGTTTCCCTCCTCGGACAGCTCATCCTGGTACAGGTGTTTCCCTCCTCGGGCAGATCCTCCTGGTAAAGGTGTTTCCCTCCTCGGGTAGCTCCTCCTGGTAAAGGTGTTTCCCTCCTCGGGCAACTCCTCCTGGTAAAGGTGTTTCCTGGGGCAGCTACTCCTGGTAAAGGTGTTTCCTCGGGCAGATCCTCCTTGTAAAGGTGTTTCCTCGTGCAGCTCCTCCTGGTAAAGGTGTTTCCTCGGGCAGATCCTCCTTGTAAAGGTGTTTCCTCGGGCAGCTCCTCCTGATAAAGGTGTTTCCTCGGGCAGCTCCACCTGGTAAAGGTGTTTCCCTCCTTGGGCAGCTCCTCCTGGTAAATGTGTTTCCTCAGGCAGCTCCTTCTGGTAAAGGTGTTTCCTCGGGGAGGTTCTCCTGGTAAGTGTGTTTCCCTGCTAGGGCAGCTCCCCCTGGTAAAGGTGTTTCCTCCGGCAGCTCCTCGGGGAGATCCTCCTTGTAAAGGTGTTTCCTCGTGCAGCTCCTCCTGGTAAAGGTTTTTTCTTTCTCGGGTAGCTCCTCCTGGTAAAGGTGTTTTCCTTCTCGAGCAGCTACTCCTGGTAAAGGTGTTTCGTCGGGCAGCTCCTCCTGGTAAAGGTGTTCCCTCGGGCTACTCCTCCTGGTAAAGGTGGTTCCTCGGTCCGATTTTCCTTGTAAAGGTGTTTCCTCGGGCATCTACTCCTGGTAAAGGCCTTTCCTCGGGCAGTTGCTCCTGGTAAAGGTGTTTCCCTCCTCGGGCAGCAACTCCTGGGAAAAGTGTCTCATTTGGCGGCTCCTCCTGGTAAAGGTGTTTCCTGGGGCAGCTCCTCCTGGTAAAGGTGTTTCCTCGGGGAGCTTCTCCTGGTAAAGGTGTTTCCCTGCTCGGGTAGCTCCTCCTGGTAAAGTTGTTTCCCTCCCCGGGCAGCTCTTCCTGCTAAAGGTGTTTCCTTCAGCAGCTCCTCCTGGTAAAGTGTGTCCTCGGGCAGCTCCTCCTGGTAAAGATGTTTCCTCGGGCAGCTCCTGCTGGTAAAGTGTGTCCTCGGGCAGCTCCTCCTGGTAAAGATGTTTCCTCGGGCAGCTCCTCCTGGTAAAGGTGTTTCCCTGCTCGGGCAGCTCCTCCTGGTAAAGGTGTTTCCCTCCCCGGGCAGCTCTTCCTGCTAAAGGTATTTCCTCGGGCAGCTCCTCCTGGTAAAGGTGTTTCCCTCCTTGGGCAGCTCCTCCTGGTAAATGTGTTTCCTCAGGCAGCTCCTTCTGGTAATGGTGTTTCCTCGGGGAGCTTCTCCTGGTAAATGTGTTTCCCTGCTAGGGCAGCTCCCCCTGGTAAAGGTGTTTCCTCCGGCAGCTCCTCGGGGAGATCCTCCTTGTAAAGGTGTTTCCTCATGCAGCTCCTGCTGATAAAGGTGTTTCCTCGGGCAGCTCCTCCTGGTAAAGGTGTTTCTTCGGGCAGCTCCTCCTGGTAAAGGTTTTTCCCGCCTCGGGCAGCTCCTCCTGGTAAACGTGTTTCCTCGGGCAGCTCCTCCTGGTGAAGGTGTTTCCTCGGGCAGCTTCTCCTGGTAAATGTGTATCCCTCCTCGGGCAGCTCCTCCTGGTAAAGGTGTTTCCCTCCTCGGGCAGCTCCTTCTGGTAAAGGTGTTTCCTCGGGCAGCTCCTCCTAGTAAAGGTGTTTATCTCCTCGGGTAGCTCCTCCTGTTAAAGGTGTTTCCCTCCTCGGGCAGATCCTCCTGGTAAAGATGTTTCCACGGGAAGCTTCACCTGGTAAAGGTGTTCCCTCCTCCGCAGCTCCTCCTGGTAAAGGTGTTTCCCTCCTCGGACAGCTCATCCTGGTAAAGGTGTTTCCCTCCTCGGGCAGATCCTCCTGGTAAAGGTGTTTCCCTCCTCGGGTAGCTCCTCCTGGTAAAGATGTTTCCTCGGGCAGCTCTTCCTGGTAAAGGTGTTTCCCTCCTCGGGCAGCTCCTTCTGGTAAAGGTGTTTCCTCGGGCAGCTCCTCCTAGTAAAGGTGTTTATCTCCTCGGGTAGCTCCTCCTGTTAAAGGTGTTTCCCTCCTCGGGCAGATCCTCCTGGTAAAGATGTTTCCACGGGAAGCTTCACCTGGTAAAGGTGTTCCCTCCTCCGCAGCTCCTCCTGGTAAAGGTGTTTCCCTCCTCGGACAGCTCATCCTGGTAAAGGTGTTTCCCTCCTCGGGCAGATCCTCCTGGTAAAGGTGTTTCCCTCCTCGGGTAGCTCCTCCTGGTAAAGATGTTTCCTCGGGCAGCTCCTCCTAGTAAAGGTGTTTCCCTGCTTGGGCAGCTCCTCCTGGTAAAGGTGTTTCCCTCCCCGGGCAGCTCTTCCTGCTAAAGGTATTTCCTCGGGCAGCTCCTCCTGGTAAAGGTGTTTCCCTCCTTGGGCAGCTCCTCCTGGTAAATGTGTTTCCTCAGGCAGCTCCTTCTGGTAATGGTGTTTCCTCGGGGAGCTTCTCCTGGTAAATGTGTTTCCCTGCTAGGGCAGCTCCCCCTGGTAAAGGTGTTTCCTCCGGCAGCTCCTCGGGGAGATCCTCCTTGTAAAGGTGTTTCCTCATGCAGCTCCTGCTGATAAAGGTGTTTCCTCGGGCAGCTCCTCCTGGTAAAGGTGTTTCTTCGGGCAGCTCCTCCTGGTAAAGGTTTTTCCCGCCTCGGGCAGCTCCTCCTGGTAAACGTGTTTCCTCGGGCAGCTCCTCCTGGTGAAGGTGTTTCCTCGGGCAGCTTCTCCTGGTAAATGTGTATCCCTCCTCGGGCAGCTCCTCCAGGTAAAGGTGTTTCCCTCCTCGGGCAGCTCCTCCTGGTAAAGGTGTTTCCCTCCTCGGGCAGCTCCTTCTGGTAAAGGTGTTTCCTCGGGCAGCTCCTCCTGTTAAAGGTGTTTCCCTCCTCGGGCAGATCCTCCTGGTAAAGATGTTTCCACGGGAAGCTTCACCTGGTAAAGGTGTTCCCTCCTCGGGCAGCTCCTCCTGGTAAAGGTGTTTCCCTCCTCGGACAGCTCATCCTGGTAAAGGTGTTTCCCTCCTCGGGCAGATCCTCCTGGTAAAGGTGTTTCCCTCCTCGGGTAGCTCCTCCTGGTAAAGGTGTTTCCCTCCTCGGGCAACTCCTCCTGGTAAAGGTGTTTCCTGGGGCAGCTACTCCTGGTAAAGGTGTTTCCTCGGGCAGATCTTCCTTGTAAAGGTGTTTCCTCGGGCAGATCCTCCTTGTAAAGGTGTTTCCTCGTGCAGCTCCTCCTGGTAAAGGTGTTTCCTCGGGCAGATCCTCCTTGTAAAGGTGTTTCCTCGGGCAGCTCCTCCTGATAAAGGTGTTTCCTCGGGCAGCTCCACCTGGTAAAGGTGTTTCCCTCCTTGGGCAGCTCCTCCTGGTAAATGTGTTTCCTCAGGCAGCTCCTTCTGGTAAAGGTGTTTCCTCGGGGAGGTTCTCCTGGTAAATGTGTTTCCCTGCTAGGGCAGCTCCCCCTGGTAAAGGTGTTTCCTCCGGCAGCTCCTCGGGGAGATCCTCCTTGTAAAGGTGTTTCCTCGTGCAGCTCCTCCTGGTAAAGTTTTTTCTTTCTCGGGTAGCTCCTCCTGGTAAAGGTGTTTTCCTTCTCGAGCAGCTACTCCTGGTAAAGGTGTTTCGTCGGGCAGCTCCTCCTGGTAAAGGTGTTCCCTCGGGCTACTCCTCCTGGTAAAGGTGGTTCCTCGGTCCGATTTTCCTTGTAAAGGTGTTTCCTCGGGCATCTACTCCTGGTAAAGGCCTTTCCTCGGGCAGTTGCTCCTGGTAAAGGTGTTTCCCTCCTCGGGCAGCAACTCCTGGGAAAAGTGTCTCATTTGGCGGCTCCTCCTGGTAAAGGTGTTTCCTGGGGCAGCTCCTCCTGGTAAAGGTGTTTCCTCGGGGAGCTTCTCCTGGTAAAGGTGTTTCCCTGCTCGGGTAGCTCCTCCTGGTAAAGTTGTTTCCCTCCCCGGGCAGCTCTTCCTGCTAAAGGTGTTTCCTTCAGCAGCTCCTCCTGGTAAAGTGTGTCCTCGGGCAGCTCCTCCTGGTAAAGATGTTTCCTCGGGCAGCTCCTGCTGGTAAAGTGTGTCCTCGGGCAGCTCCTCCTGGTAAAGATGTTTCCTCGGGCAGCTCCTCCTGGTAAAGGTGTTTCCCTGCTCGGGCAGCTCCTCCTGGTAAAGGTGTTTCCCTCCCCGGGCAGCTCTTCCTGCTAAAGGTATTTCCTCGGGCAGCTCCTCCTGGTAAAGGTGTTTCCCTCCTTGGGCAGCTCCTCCTGGTAAATGTGTTTCCTCAGGCAGCTCCTTCTGGTAATGGTGTTTCCTCGGGGAGCTTCTCCTGGTAAATGTGTTTCCCTGCTAGGGCAGCTCCCCCTGGTAAAGGTGTTTCCTCCGGCAGCTCCTCGGGGAGATCCTCCTTGTAAAGGTGTTTCCTCATGCAGCTCCTGCTGATAAAGGTGTTTCCTCGGGCAGCTCCTCCTGGTAAAGGTGTTTCTTCGGGCAGCTCCTCCTGGTAAAGGTTTTTCCCGCCTCGGGCAGCTCCTCCTGGTAAACGTGTTTCCTCGGGCAGCTCCTCCTGGTGAAGGTGTTTCCTCGGGCAGCTTCTCCTGGTAAATGTGTATCCCTCCTCGGGCAGCTCCTCCAGGTAAAGGTGTTTCCCTCCTCGGGCAGCTCCTCCTGGTAAAGGTGTTTCCCTCCTCGGGCAGCTCCTTCTGGTAAAGGTGTTTCCTCGGGCAGCTCCTCCTAGTAAAGGTGTTTATCTCCTCGGGTAGCTCCTCCTGTTAAAGGTGTTTCCCTCCTCGGGCAGATCCTCCTGGTAAAGATGTTTCCACGGGAAGCTTCACCTGGTAAAGGTGTTCCCTCCTCCGCAGCTCCTCCTGGTAAAGGTGTTTCCCTCCTCGGACAGCTCATCCTGGTAAAGGTGTTTCCCTCCTCGGGCAGATCCTCCTGGTAAAGGTGTTTCCCTCCTCGGGTAGCTCCTCCTGGTAAAGGTGTTTCCCTCCTCGGGCAACTCCTCCTGGTAAAGGTGTTTCCTGGGGCAGCTACTCCTGGTAAAGGTGTTTCCTCGGGCAGATCCTCCTTGTAAAGGTGTTTCCTCGTGCAGCTCCTCCTGATAAAGTTGTTTCCTCGGGCAGCTCCACCTGGTAAAGGTGTTTCCCTCCTTGGGCAGCTCCTCCTGGTAAATGTGTTTCCTCAGGCAGCTCCTTCTGGTAAAGGTGTTTCCTCGGGGAGCTTCTCCTGGTAAATGTGTTTCCCTGCTAGGGCAGCTCCCCCTGTTAAAGGTGTTTCCTCCGGCAGCTCCTCGGGGAGATCCTCCTTGTAAAGGTGTTTCCTCGTGCAGCTCCTCCTGGTAAAGGTTTTTTCTTCCTCGGGTAGCTCCTCCTGGTAAAGGTGTTTTCCTTCTCGAGCAGCTACTCCTGGTAAAGGTGTTTCGTCGGGCAGCTCCTCCTGGTAAAGGTGTTCCCTCGGGCTACTCCTCCTGGTAAAGGTGGTTCCTCGGTCCGATTTTCCTTGTAAAGGTGTTTCCTCGGGCATCTACTCCTGGTAAAGGCCTTTCCTCGGGCAGTTGCTCCTGGTAAAGGTGTTTCCCTCCTCGGGCAGCAACTCCTGGGAAAAGTGTCTCATTTGGCGGCTCCTCCTGGTAAAGGTGTTTCCTGGGGCAGCTCCTCCTGGTAAAGGTGTTTCCTCGGGGAGCTTCTCCTGGTAAAGGTGTTTCCCTGCTCGGGTAGCTCCTCCTGGTAAAGTTGTTTCCCTCCCCGGGCAGCTCTTCCTGCTAAAGGTGTTTCCTTCAGCAGCTCCTCCTGGTAAAGTGTGTCCTCGGGCAGCTCCTCCTGGTAAAGATGTTTCCTCGGGCAGCTCCTGCTGGTAAAGTGTGTCCTCGGGCAGCTCCTCCTGGTAAAGATGTTTCCTCGGGCAGCTCCTCCTGGTAAAGGTGTTTCCCTGCTCGGGCAGCTCCTCCTGGTAAAGGTGTTTCCCTCCCCGGGCAGCTCTTCCTGCTAAAGGTATTTCCTCGGGCAGCTCCTCCTGGTAAAGGTGTTTCCCTCCTTGGGCAGCTCCTCCTGGTAAATGTGTTTCCTCAGGCAGCTCCTTCTGGTAATGGTGTTTCCTCGGGGAGCTTCTCCTGGTAAATGTGTTTCCCTGCTAGGGCAGCTCCCCCTGGTAAAGGTGTTTCCTCCGGCAGCTCCTCGGGGAGATCCTCCTTGTAAAGGTGTTTCCTCATGCAGCTCCTGCTGATAAAGGTGTTTCCTCGGGCAGCTCCTCCTGGTAAAGGTGTTTCCCTCCTCGGGCAGCTCCTCATGGTAAAGTGTGTCCTCGGGCAGCTCCTCCTGCTGAAGGTGTTTCCCTCCTTGGGTAGCTCCTCCTGGTAAAGGTTTTTCCTTCCTCGGGTAGCTCCTCCTGGTAAAGGTGTTTTCCTTCTCGAGCAGCTCCTCCTGGTAAAGGTGTTTCGTCGGGCAGCTCCTCCTGGTAAAGGTGTTCCCTCGGGCTACTCCTCCTGGTAAAGGTGGTTCCTCGGTCCGATTCTCCTTGTAAAGGTGTTTCCTCGGGCATCTACTCCTGGTAAAGGCCTTTCCTCGGGCAGTTGCTCCTGGTAAAGGTGTTTCCCTCCTCGGGCAGCTCCTCCTGGGAAAAGTGTCTCATTTGGCGGCTCCTCCTGGTAAAGGTGTTTCCTGGGGCAGCTCCTCCTGGTAAAGGTGTTTCCTCGGGGAGCTTCTCCTGGTAAAGGTCTTTCCCTGCTTGGGTAGCTCCTCCTGGGAAAGTTGTTTCCCTCCCCGGGCAGCTCTTCCTGCTAAAGGTGTTTCCTTCAGCAGCTCCTCCTGGTAAAGTGTGTCCTCGGGCAGCTCCTCCTGGTAAAGGTGTTTCCTGGGGCAGCTCCTCCTGGTAAAGGAGTTTCCTCGGGCAGATCCTCCTTGTAAAGGTGTTTCCTCGGGCAGCTCCTCCTGATAAAGGTGTTTCCTCGGGCAGCTCCACTTGGTAAAGGTGTTTCCCTCCTTGGGCAGCTCCTCCTAGTAAAGGTGTTTCCTCAGGCAGCTCCTCCTGGTAAAGTTGTTTCCCTCCCCGGGCAGCTCTTCCTGCTAAAGGTGTTTCCTTCAGCAGCTCCTCCTGGTAAAGTGTGTCCTCGGGCAGCTCCTCCTGGTAAAGATGTTTCCTCGGGCAGCTCCTGCTGGTAAAGTGTGTCCTCGGGCAGCTCCTCCTGGTAAAGATGTTTCCTCGGGCAGCTCCTCCTGGTAAAGGTGTTTCCCTGCTCGGGCAGCTCCTCCTGGTAAAGGTGTTTCCCTCCCCGGGCAGCTCTTCCTGCTAAAGGTATTTCCTCGGGCAGCTCCTCCTGGTAAAGGTGTTTCCCTCCTTGGGCAGCTCCTCCTGGTAAATGTGTTTCCTCAGGCAGCTCCTTCTGGTAATGGTGTTTCCTCGGGGAGCTTCTCCTGGTAAATGTGTTTCCCTGCTAGGGCAGCTCCCCCTGGTAAAGGTGTTTCCTCCGGCAGCTCCTCGGGGAGATCCTCCTTGTAAAGGTGTTTCCTCATGCAGCTCCTGCTGATAAAGGTGTTTCCTCGGGCAGCTCCTCCTGGTAAAGGTGTTTCTTCGGGCAGCTCCTCCTGGTAAAGGTTTTTCCCGCCTCGGGCAGCTCCTCCTGGTAAACGTGTTTCCTCGGGCAGCTCCTCCTGGTGAAGGTGTTTCCTCGGGCAGCTTCTCCAGGTAAATGTGTATCCCTCCTCGGGCAGCTCCTCCAGGTAAAGGTGTTTCCCTCCTCGGGCAGCTCCTCCTGGTAAAGGTGTTTCCCTCCTCGGGCAGCTCCTTCTGGTAAAGGTGTTTCCTCGGGCAGCTCCTCCTGGTAAAGATGTTTCCACGGGAAGCTTCACCTGGTAAAGGTGTTCCCTCCTCGGGCAGCTCCTCCTGGTAAAGGTGTTTCCCTCCTCGGACAGCTCATCCTGGTAAAGGTGTTTCCCTCCTCGGGCAGATCCTCCTGGTAAAGGTGTTTCCCTCCTCGGGTAGCTCCTCCTGGTAAAGGTGTTTCCCTCCTCGGGCAACTCCTCCTGGTAAAGGTGTTTCCTGGGGCAGCTACTCCTGGTAAAGGTGTTTCCTCGGGCAGATCCTCCTTGTAAAGGTGTTTCCTCGTGCAGCTCCTCCTGGTAAAGGTGTTTCCTCGGGCAGATCCTCCTTGTAAAGGTGTTTCCTCGGGCAGCTCCTCCTGATAAAGGTGTTTCCTCGGGCAGCTCCACCTGGTAAAGGTGTTTCCCTCCTTGGGCAGCTCCTCCTGGTGAATGTGTTTCCTCAGGCAGCTCCTTCTGGTAAAGGTGTTTCCTCGGGGAGGTTCTCCTGGTAAATGTGTTTCCCTGCTAGGGCAGCTCCCCCTGGTAAAGGTGTTTCCTCCGGCAGCTCCTCGGGGAGATCCTCCTTGTAAAGGTGTTTCCTCGTGCAGCTCCTCCTGGTAAAGGTTTTTTCTTTCTCGGGTAGCTCCTCCTGGTAAAGGTGTTTTCCTTCTCGAGCAGCTACTCCTGGTAAAGGTGTTTCGTCGGGCAGCTCCTCCTGGTAAAGGTGTTCCCTCGGGCTACTCCTCCTGGTAAAGGTGGTTCCTCGGTCCGATTTTCCTTGTAAAGGTGTTTCCTCGGGCATCTACTCCTGGTAAAGGCCTTTCCTCGGGCAGTTGCTCCTGGTAAAGGTGTTTCCCTCCTCGGGCAGCAACTCCTGGGAAAAGTGTCTCATTTGGCGGCTCCTCCTGGTAAAGGTGTTTCCTGGGGCAGCTCCTCCTGGTAAAGGTGTTTCCTCGGGGAGCTTCTCCTGGTAAAGGTGTTTCCCTGCTCGGGTAGCTCCTCCTGGTAAAGTTGTTTCCCTCCCCGGGCAGCTCTTCCTGCTAAAGGTGTTTCCTTCAGCAGCTCCTCCTGGTAAAGTGTGTCCTCGGGCAGCTCCTCCTGGTAAAGATGTTTCCTCGGGCAGCTCCTGCTGGTAAAGTGTGTCCTCGGGCAGCTCCTCCTGGTAAAGATGTTTCCTCGGGCAGCTCCTCCTGGTAAAGGTGTTTCCCTGCTCGGGCAGCTCCTCCTGGTAAAGGTGTTTCCCTCCCCGGGCAGCTCTTCCTGCTAAAGGTATTTCCTCGGGCAGCTCCTCCTGGTAAAGGTGTTTCCCTCCTTGGGCAGCTCCTCCTGGTAAATGTGTTTCCTCAGGCAGCTCCTTCTGGTAATGGTGTTTCCTCGGGGAGCTTCTCCTGGTAAATGTGTTTCCCTGCTAGGGCAGCTCCCCCTGGTAAAGGTGTTTCCTCCGGCAGCTCCTCGGGGAGATCCTCCTTGTAAAGGTGTTTCCTCATGCAGCTCCTGCTGATAAAGGTGTTTCCTCGGGCAGCTCCTCCTGGTAAAGGTGTTTCTTCGGGCAGCTCCTCCTGGTAAAGGTTTTTCCCGCCTCGGGCAGCTCCTCCTGGTAAACGTGTTTCCTCGGGCAGCTCCTCCTGGTGAAGGTGTTTCCTCGGGCAGCTTCTCCTGGTAAATGTGTATCCCTCCTCGGGCAGCTCCTCCAGGTAAAGGTGTTTCCCTCCTCGGGCAGCTCCTCCTGGTAAAGGTGTTTCCCTCCTCGGGCAGCTCCTTCTGGTAAAGGTGTTTCCTCGGGCAGCTCCTCCTAGTAAAGGTGTTTATCTCCTCGGGTAGCTCCTCCTGTTAAAGGTGTTTCCCTCCTCGGGCAGATCCTCCTGGTAAAGATGTTTCCACGGGAAGCTTCACCTGGTAAAGGTGTTCCCTCCTCCGCAGCTCCTCCTGGTAAAGGTGTTTCCCTCCTCGGACAGCTCATCCTGGTAAAGGTGTTTCCCTCCTCGGGCAGATCCTCCTGGTAAAGGTGTTTCCCTCCTCGGGTAGCTCCTCCTGGTAAAGGTGTTTCCCTCCTCGGGCAACTCCTCCTGGTAAAGGTGTTTCCCTGCTCGGGTAGCTCCTCCTGGTAATGTTGTTTCCCTCCCCGGGCAGCTCTTCCTGCTAAAGGTGTTTCCTTCAGCAGCTCCTCCTGGTAAAGTGTGTCCTCGGGCAGCTCCTCCTGGTAAAGATGTTTCCTCGGGCAGCTCCTGCTGGTAAAGTGTGTCCTCGGGCAGCTCCTCCTGGTAAAGATGTTTCCTCGGGCAGCTCCTCCTGGTAAAGGTGTTTCCCTGCTCGGGCAGCTCCTCCTGGTAAAGGTGTTTCCCTCCCCGGGCAGCTCTTCCTGCTAAAGGTATTTCCTCGGGCAGCTCCTCCTGGTAAAGGTGTTTCCCTCTCGGGCATCTCCTCCTGGTAAAGGTGTTTCCCTCCTCCGGGAGCTCCTCCTGGTAAAGGTGTTTCCCTCCTCGGGCAGCTCCTCCTGGTAGAGGTGTTTCCCTCCTCGGCCAGCTCCTCCTGGTGAAGGTGTTTCCTCGGGCATCTCCACCCTGTAAAGGTGTTTCCCTCCTCTGGTAGCTCCTCCTGGTAAAGGTGTATTCCTCCTCCGGTAGCTCCTCCTGGGATAGGTGTCTCCTCGGGCAGCTCCTCCTGGTAAAGGTGTTTCCTGGGGCAGCTCCTCCTGGTAAAGGTGTTTCCTCGGGCAGATCATCCTTGTAAAGGTGTTTCCTCGGGCAGCTCCACCTGCTAAAGGTGTTTCCCTCCTTGGGCAGCTCCTCCTGGTAAAGGAGTTTCCTCAGGCAGCTCCTTCTGGTAAAGGTGTTTCCTCGGGGAGCTTCTCCTAGTAAATGTGTTTCCCTGCTAGGGCACCTCCCCCTGGTAAAGGTGTTTCCTCGGGCAGCTCCTCGGGGAGATCCTCCTTGTAAAGGTGTTTCCTCGGGCAGCTCCTCCTGGTAAAGGTGTTTCTTCGGGCAGCTCCTCCTGGTAAAGGTTTTTCCCGCCTCGGGCAGCTCCTCCTGGTAAACGTGTTTCCTCGGGCAGCTCCTCCTGGTGAAGGTGTTTTCTCAGGCAGCTTCTCCTGGTAAATGTGTATCCCTCCTCGGGCAGCTCCTCCAGGTAAAGGTGTTTCCCTCCTCGGGCAGCTCCTCCTGGTAAATGTGTTTCCCTCCTCGGGCAGCTCCTTCTGGTAAAGGTGTTTCCTCGGGCAGCTCCTCCTAGTAAAGGTGTTTCCCTCCTCGGGTAGCTCCTCCTGTTGAAGGTGTTTCCCTCCTCGGGCAGATCCTCCTGGTATAGATGTTTCCAAGGGAAGCTTCACCTGGTAAAGATGTTCCCTCCTCGGGCATCTCCTCCTGGTAAAGGTGTTTCCCTCCTCGGACAGCTCATCCTGGTAAAGGTGTTTCCCTCCTCGGGCAGATCCTCCTGGTAAAGGTGTTTCCCTCCTCGGGTAGCTCCTCCTGGTAAAGGTGTTTCCCTCCTCGGGCAACTCCTCCTGGGAAAGGTGTCTCCTCGGGCAGCTACTCCTGGTAATGGTGTTTCCTGGGGCAGCTACTCCTGGTAAAGTTGTTTCCTCGGGCAGATCCTCCTTGTAAAGGTGTTTCCTCGTGCAGCTCCTCCTGGTAAAGGTGTTTCCTCGGGCAGATCCTCCTTGTAAAGGTGTTTCCTCGGGCAGCTCCTCCTGATAAGGGTGTTTCCTCGGGCAGCTCCACCTGGTAAAGGTGTTTCCCTCCTTGGGCAGCTCCTCCTGGTAAATGTGTTTCCTCAGGCAGCTCCTTCTGGTAATGGTGTTTCCTCGGGGAGCTTCTCCTGGTAAATGTGTTTCCCTGCTAGGGCAGCTCCCCCTGGTAAAGGTGTTTCCTCCGGCAGCTCCTCGGGGAGATCCTCCTTGTAAAGGTGTTTTCTCGTGCAGCTCCTTCTGATAAAGGTGTTTCCTCGGGCAGCTCCTCCTGGTAAAGGTGTTTCTTCGGGCAGCTCCTCCTGGTAAAGGTTTTTCCCGCCTCGGGCAGCTCCTCCTGGTAAACGTGTTTCCTCGGGCAGCTCCTCCTGGTGAAGGTGTTTCCTCGGGCAGCTTCTCCTGGTAAATGTGTATCCCTCCTCGGGCAGCTCCTCCAGGTAAAGGTGTTTCCCTCCTCGGGCAGCTCCTCCTGGTAAAGGTGTTTCCCTCCTCGGGCAGCTCCTTCTGGTAAAGGTGTTTCCTCGGGCAGCTCCTCCTAGTAAAGGTGTTTCCCTCCTCGGGTAGCTCCTCCTGTTAAAGGTGTTTCCCTCCTCGGGCAGATCCTCCTGGTAAAGATGTTTCCACGGGAAGCTTCACCTGGTAAAGGTGTTCCCTCCTCGGGCAGCTCCTCCTGGTAAAGGTGTTTCCCTCCTCGGACAGCTCATCCTGGTAAAGGTGTTTCCCTCCTCGGGCAGATCCTCCTGGTAAAGGTGTTTCCCTCCTCGGGTAGCTCCTCCTGGTAAAGGTGTTTCCCTCCTCGGGCAACTCCTCCTGGTAAAGGTGTTTCCTGGGGCAGCTACTCCTGGTAAAGGTGTTTCCTCGGGCAGATCCTCCTTGTAAAGGTGTTTCCTCGTGCAGCTCCTCCTGGTAAAGGTGTTTCCTCGGGCAGATCCTCCTTGTAAAGGTGTTTCCTCGGGCAGCTCCTCCTGATAAAGGTGTTTCCTCGGGCAGCTCCACCTGGTAAAGGTGTTTCCCTCCTTGGGCAGCTCCTCCTGGTAAATGTGTTTCCTCAGGCAGCTCCTTCTGGTAAAGGTGTTTCCTCGGGGAGCTTCTCCTGGTATATGTGTTTCCCTGCTAGGGCAGCTCCCCCTGGTAAAGGTGTTTCCTCCGGCAGCTCCTCGGGGAGATCCTCCTTGTAAAGGTGTTTCCTCGTGCAGCTCCTCCTGGTAAAGGTTTTTTCTTCCTCGGGTAGCTCCTCCTGGTAAAGGTGTTTTCCTTCTCGAGCAGCTACTCCTGGTAAAGGTGTTTCGTCGGGCAGCTCCTCCTGGTAAAGGTGTTCCCTCGGGCTACTCCTCCTGGTAAAGGTGGTTCCTCGGTCCGATTTTCCTTGTAAAGGTGTTTCCTCGGGCATCTACTCCTGGTAAAGGCCTTTCCTCGGGCAGTTGCTCCTGGTAAAGGTGTTTCCCTCCTCGGGCAGCAACTCCTGGGAAAAGTGTCTCATTTGGCGGCTCCTCCTGGTAAAGGTGTTTCCTGGGGCAGCTCCTCCTGGTAAAGGTGTTTCCTCGGGGAGCTTCTCCTGGTAAAGGTGTTTCCCTGCTCGGGTAGCTCCTCCTGGTAAAGTTGTTTCCCTCCCCGGGCAGCTCTTCCTGCTAAAGGTGTTTCCTTCAGCAGCTCCTCCTGGTAAAGTGTGTCCTCGGGCAGCTCCTCCTGGTAAAGATGTTTCCTCGGGCAGCTCCTGCTGGTAAAGTGTGTCCTCGGGCAGCTCCTCCTGGTAAAGATGTTTCCTCGGGCAGCTCCTCCTGGTAAAGGTGTTTCCCTGCTCGGGCAGCTCCTCCTGGTAAAGGTGTTTCCCTCCCCGGGCAGCTCTTCCTGCTAAAGGTATTTCCTCGGGCAGCTCATCCTGGTAAAGGTGTTTCCCTCCTTGGGCAGCTCCTCCTGGTAAATGTGTTTCCTCAGGCAGCTCCTTCTGGTAATGGTGTTTCCTCGGGGAGCTTCTCCTGGTAAATGTGTTTCCCTGCTAGGGCAGCTCCCCCTGGTAAAGGTGTTTCCTCCGGCAGCTCCTCGGGGAGATCCTCCTTGTAAAGGTGTTTCCTCATGCAGCTCCTGCTGATAAAGGTGTTTCCTCGGGCAGCTCCTCCTGGTAAAGGTGTTTCTTCGGGCAGCTCCTCCTGGTAAAGGTTTTTCCTGCCTCGGGCAGCTCCTCCTGGTAAACGTGTTTCCTCGGGCAGCTCCTCCTGGTGAAGGTGTTTCCTCGGGCAGCTTCTCCTGGTAAATGTGTATCCCTCCTCGGGCAGCTCCTCCAGGTAAAGGTGTTTCCCTCCTCGAGCAGCTCCTCCTGGTAAAGGTGTTTCCCTCCTCGGGCAGCTCCTTCTGGTAAAGGTGTTTCCTCGGGCAGCTCCTCCTGTTAAAGGTGTTTCCCTCCTCGGGCAGATCCTCCTGGTAAAGATGTTTCCACGGGAAGCTTCACCTGGTAAAGGTGTTCCCTCCTCGGGCAGCTCCTCCTGGTAAAGGTGTTTCCCTCCTCGGGTAGCTCCTCCTGGTAAAGGTGTTTCCCTCCTCGGGCAACTCCTCCTGGTAAAGGTGTTTCCTGGGGCAGCTACTCCTGGTAAAGGTGTTTCCTCGGGCAGATCCTCCTTGTAAAGGTGTTTCCTCGTGCAGCTCCTCCTGGTAAAGGTGTTTCCTCGGGCAGATCCTCCTTGTAAAGGTGTTTCCTCGGGCAGCTCCTCCTGATAAAGGTGTTTCCTCGGGCAGCTCCACCTGGTAAAGGTGTTTCCCTCCTTGGGCAGCTCCTCCTGGTAAATGTGTTTCCTCAGGCAGCTCCTTCTGGTAAAGGTGTTTCCTCGGGGAGCTTCTCCTGGTAAATGTGTTTCCCTGCTAGGGCAGCTCCCCCTGGTAAAGGTGTTTCCTCCGGCAGCTCCTCGGGGAGATCCTCCTTGTAAAGGTGTTTCCTCGTGCAGCTCCTCCTGGTAAAGGTTTTTTCTTCCTCGGGTAGCTCCTCCTGGTAAAGGTGTTTTCCTTCTCGAGCAGCTACTCCTGGTAAAGGTGTTTCGTCGGGCAGCTCCTCCTGGTAAAGGTGTTCCCTCGGGCTACTCCTCCTGGTAAAGGTGGTTCCTCGGTCCGATTTTCCTTGTAAAGGTGTTTCCTCGGGCATCTACTCCTGGTAAAGGCCTTTCCTCGGGCAGTTGCTCCTGGTAAAGGTGTTTCCCTCCTCGGACAGCTCATCCTGGTAAAGGTGTTTCCCTCCTCGGGCAGATCCTCCTGGTAAAGGTGTTTCCCTCCTCGGGTAGCTCCTCCTGGTAAAGGTGTTTCCCTCCTCGGGCAACTCCTCCTGGTAAAGGTGTTTCCTGGGGCAGCTACTCCTGGTAAAGGTGTTTCCTCGGGCAGATCCTCCTTGTAAAGGTGTTTCCTCGTGCAGCTCCTCCTGGTAAAGGTGTTTCCTCGGGCAGATCCTCCTTGTAAAGGTGTTTCCTCGGGCAGCTCCTCCTGATAAAGGTGTTTCCTCGGGCAGCTCCACCTGGTAAAGGTGTTTCCCTCCTTGGGCAGCTCCTCCTGGTAAATGTGTTTCCTCAGGCAGCTCCTTCTGGTAAAGGTGTTTCCTCGGGGAGGTTCTCCTGGTAAATGTGTTTCCCTGCTAGGGCAGCTCCCCCTGGTAAAGGTGTTTCCTCCGGCAGCTCCTCGGGGAGATCCTCCTTGTAAAGGTGTTTCCTCGTGCAGCTCCTCCTGGTAAAGGTTTTTTCTTTCTCGGGTAGCTCCTCCTGGTAAAGGTGTTTTCCTTCTCGAGCAGCTACTCCTGGTAAAGGTGTTTTCCTCCTCGGGTAGCTCCTCCTGGTAAAGGTGTTTCCCTCCTCGGGCAACTCCTCCTGGTAAAGGTGTTTCCTGGGGCAGCTACTCCTGGTAAAGGTGTTTCCTCGGGCAGATCCTCCTTGTAAAGGTGTTTCCTCGTGCAGCTCCTCCTGGTAAAGGTGTTTCCTCGGGCAGATCCTCCTTGTAAAGGTGTTTCCTCGGGCAGCTCCTCCTGATAAAGGTGTTTCCTCGGGCAGCTCCACCTGGTAAAGGTGTTTCCCTCCTTGGGCAGCTCCTCCTGGTAAAGGTGTTTCCCTCCTCGGGCAACTCCTCCTGGTAAAGGTGTTTCCCTGCTCGGGTAGCTCCTCCTGGTAATGTTGTTTCCCTCCCCGGGCAGCTCTTCCTGCTAAAGGTGTTTCCTTCAGCAGCTCCTCCTGGTAAAGTGTGTCCTCGGGCAGCTCCTCCTGGTAAAGATGTTTCCTCGGGCAGCTCCTGCTGGTAAAGTGTGTCCTCGGGCAGCTCCTCCTGGTAAAGATGTTTCCTCGGGCAGCTCCTCCTGGTAAAGGTGTTTCCCTGCTCGGGCAGCTCCTCCTGGTAAAGGTGTTTCCCTCCCCGGGCAGCTCTTCCTGCTAAAGGTATTTCCTCGGGCAGCTCCTCCTGGTAAAGGTGTTTCCCTCTCGGGCATCTCCTCCTGGTAAAGGTGTTTCCCTCCTCCGGGAGCTCCTCCTGGTAAAGGTGTTTCCCTCCTCGGGCAGCTCCTCCTGGTAGAGGTGTTTCCCTCCTCGGCCAGCTCCTCCTGGTGAAGGTGTTTCCTCGGGCATCTCCACCCTGTAAAGGTGTTTCCCTCCTCTGGTAGCTCCTCCTGGTAAAGGTGTATTCCTCCTCCGGTAGCTCCTCCTGGGATAGGTGTCTCCTCGGGCAGCTCCTCCTGGTAAAGGTGTTTCCTGGGGCAGCTCCTCCTGGTAAAGGTGTTTCCTCGGGCAGATCATCCTTGTAAAGGTGTTTCCTCGGGCAGCTCCACCTGGTAAAGGTGTTTCCCTCCTTGGGCAGCTCCTCCTGGTAAAGGTGTTTCCTCAGGCAGCTCCTTCTGGTAAAGGTGTTTCCTCGGGGAGCTTCTCCTGGTAAATGTGTTTCCCTGCTAGGGCACCTCCCCCTGGTAAAGGTGTTTCCTCGGGCAGCTCCTCGGGGAGATCCTCCTTGTAAAGGTGTTTCCTCGGGCAGCTCCTCCTGGTAAAGGTGTTTCTTCGGGCAGCTCCTCCTGGTAAAGGTTTTTCCCGCCTCGGGCAGCTCCTCCTGGTAAACGTGTTTCCTCGGGCAGCTCCTCCTGGTGAAGGTGTTTTCTCAGGCAGCTTCTCCTGGTAAATGTGTATCCCTCCTCGGGCAGCTCCTCCAGGTAAAGGTGTTTCCCTCCTCGGGCAGCTCCTCCTGGTAAATGTGTTTCCCTCCTCGGGCAGCTCCTTCTGGTAAAGGTGTTTCCTCGGGCAGCTCCTCCTAGTAAAGGTGTTTCCCTCCTCGGGTAGCTCCTCCTGTTCAAGGTGTTTCCCTCCTCGGGCAGATCCTCCTGGTATAGATGTTTCCACGGGAAGCTTCACCTGGTAAAGATGTTCCCTCCTCGGGCATCTCCTCCTGGTAAAGGTGTTTCCCTCCTCGGACAGCTCATCCTGGTAAAGGTGTTTCCCTCCTCGGGCAGATCCTCCTGGTAAAGGTGTTTCCCTCCTCGGGTAGCTCCTCCTGGTAAAGGTGTTTCCCTCCTCGGGCAACTCCTCCTGGGAAAGGTGTCTCCTCGGGCAGCTACTCCTGGTAATGGTGTTTCCTGGGGCAGCTACTCCTGGTAAAGTTGTTTCCTCGGGCAGATCCTCCTTGTAAAGGTGTTTCCTCGTGCAGCTCCTCCTGGTAAAGGTGTTTCCTCGGGCAGATCCTCCTTGTAAAGGTGTTTCCTCGGGCAGCTCCTCCTGATAAGGGTGTTTCCTCGGGCAGCTCCACCTGGTAAAGGTGTTTCCCTCCTTGGGCAGCTCCTCCTGGTAAATGTGTTTCCTCAGGCAGCTCCTTCTGGTAATGGTGTTTCCTCGCGGAGCTTCTCCTGGTAAATGTGTTTCCCTGCTAGGGCAGCTCCCCCTGGTAAAGGTGTTTCCTCCGGCAGCTCCTCGGGGAGATCCTCCTTGTAAAGGTGTTTCCTCGTGCAGCTCCTTCTGATAAAGGTGTTTCCTCGGGCAGCTCCTCCTGGTAAAGGTGTTTCTTCGGGCAGCTCCTCCTGGTAAAGGTTTTTCCCGCCTCGGGCAGCTCCTCCTGGTAAACGTGTTTCCTCGGGCAGCTCCTCCTGGTGAAGGTGTTTCCTCGGGCAGCTTCTCCTGGTAAATGTGTATCCCTCCTCGGGCAGCTCCTCCAGGTAAAGGTGTTTCCCTCCTCGGGCAGCTCCTCCTGGTAAAGGTGTTTCCCTCCTCGGGCAGCTCCTTCTGGTAAAGGTGTTTCCTCGGGCAGCTCCTCCTAGTAAAGGTGTTTCCCTCCTCGGGTAGCTCCTCCTGTTAAAGGTGTTTCCCTCCTCGGGCAGATCCTCCTGGTAAAGATGTTTCCACGGAAGCTTCACCTGGTAAAGGTGTTCCCTCCTCGGGCAGCTCCTCCTGGTAAAGGTGTTTCCCTCCTCGGACAGCTCATCCTGGTAAAGGTGTTTCCCTCCTCGGGCAGATCCTCCTGGTAAAGGTGTTTCCCTCCTCGGGTAGCTCCTCCTGGTAAAGGTGTTTCCCTCCTCGGGCAACTCCTCCTGGTAAAGGTGTTTCCTGGGGCAGCTACTCCTGGTAAAGGTGTTTCCTCGGGCAGATCCTCCTTGTAAAGGTGTTTCCTCGTGCAGCTCCTCCTGGTAAAGGTGTTTCCTCGGGCAGATCCTCCTTGTAAAGGTGTTTCCTCGGGCAGCTCCTCCTGATAAAGGTGTTTCCTCGGGCAGCTCCACCTGGTAAAGGTGTTTCCCTCCTTGGGCAGCTCCTCCTGGTAAATGTGTTTCCTCAGGCAGCTCCTTCTGGTAAAGGTGTTTCCTCGGGGAGCTTCTCCTGGTATATGTGTTTCCCTGCTAGGGCAGCTCCCCCTGGTAAAGGTGTTTCCTCCGGCAGCTCCTCGGGGAGATCCTCCTTGTAAAGGTGTTTCCTCGTGCAGCTCCTCCTGGTAAAGGTTTTTTCTTCCTCGGGTAGCTCCTCCTGGTAAAGGTGTTTTCCTTCTCGAGCAGCTACTCCTGGTAAAGGTGTTTCGTCGGGCAGCTCCTCCTGGTAAAGGTGTTCCCTCGGGCTACTCCTCCTGGTAAAGGTGGTTCCTCGGTCCGATTTTCCTTGTAAAGGTGTTTCCTCGGGCATCTACTCCTGGTAAAGGCCTTTCCTCGGGCAGTTGCTCCTGGTAAAGGTGTTTCCCTCCTCGGGCAGCAACTCCTGGGAAAAGTGTCTCATTTGGCGGCTCCTCCTGGTAAAGGTGTTTCCTGGGGCAGCTCCTCCTGGTAAAGGTGTTTCCTCGGGGAGCTTCTCCTGGTAAAGGTGTTTCCCTGCTCGGGTAGCTCCTCCTGGTAAAGTTGTTTCCCTCCCCGGGCAGCTCTTCCTGCTAAAGGTGTTTCCTTCAGCAGCTCCTCCTGGTAAAGTGTGTCCTCGGGCAGCTCCTCCTGGTAAAGATGTTTCCTCGGGCAGCTCCTGCTGGTAAAGTGTGTCCTCGGGCAGCTCCTCCTGGTAAAGATGTTTCCTCGGGCAGCTCCTCCTGGTAAAGGTGTTTCCCTGCTCGGGCAGCTCCTCCTGGTAAAGGTGTTTCCCTCCCCGGGCAGCTCTTCCTGCTAAAGGTATTTCCTCGGGCAGCTCATCCTGGTAAAGGTGTTTCCCTCCTTGGGCAGCTCCTCCTGGTAAATGTGTTTCCTCAGGCAGCTCCTTCTGGTAATGGTGTTTCCTCGGGGAGCTTCTCCTGGTAAATGTGTTTCCCTGCTAGGGCAGCTCCCCCTGGTAAAGGTGTTTCCTCCGGCAGCTCCTCGGGGAGATCCTCCTTGTAAAGGTGTTTCCTCATGCAGCTCCTGCTGATAAAGGTGTTTCCTCGGGCAGCTCCTCCTGGTAAAGGTGTTTCTTCGGGCAGCTCCTCCTGGTAAAGGTTTTTCCCGCCTCGGGCAGCTCCTCCTGGTAAACGTGTTTCCTCGGGCAGCTCCTCCTGGTGAAGGTGTTTCCTCGGGCAGCTTCTCCTGGTAAATGTGTATCCCTCCTCGGGCAGCTCCTCCAGGTAAAGGTGTTTCCCTCCTCGAGCAGCTCCTCCTGGTAAAGGTGTTTCCCTCCTCGGGCAGATCCTTCTGGTAAAGGTTTTTTCTTTCTCGGGTAGCTCCTCCTGGTAAAGGTGTTTTCCTTCTCGAGCAGCTACTCCTGGTAAAGGTGTTTTCCTCCTCGGGTAGCTCCTCCTGGTAAAGGTGTTTCCCTCCTCGGGCAACTCCTCCTGGTAAAGGTGTTTCCTGGGGCAGCTACTCCTGGTAAAGGTGTTTCCTCGGGCAGATCCTCCTTGTAAAGGTGTTTCCTCGTGCAGCTCCTCCTGGTAAAGGTGTTTCCTCGGGCAGATCCTCCTTGTAAAGGTGTTTCCTCGGGCAGCTCCTCCTGATAAAGGTGTTTCCTCGGGCAGCTCCACCTGGTAAAGGTGTTTCCCTCCTTGGGCAGCTCCTCCTGGTAAAGGTGTTTCCCTCCTCGGGCAACTCCTCCTGGTAAAGGTGTTTCCCTGCTCGGGTAGCTCCTCCTGGTAATGTTGTTTCCCTCCCCGGGCAGCTCTTCCTGCTAAAGGTGTTTTCTTCAGCAGCTCCTCCTGGTAAAGTGTGTCCTCGGGCAGCTCCTCCTGGTAAAGATGTTTCCTCGGGCAGCTCCTGCTGGTAAAGTGTGTCCTCGGGCAGCTCCTCCTGGTAAAGATGTTTCCTCGGGCAGCTCCTCCTGGTAAAGGTGTTTCCCTGCTCGGGCAGCTCCTCCTGGTAAAGGTGTTTCCCTCCCCGGGCAGCTCTTCCTGCTAAAGGTATTTCCTCGGGCAGCTCCTCCTGGTAAAGGTGTTTCCCTCTCGGGCATCTCCTCCTGGTAAAGGTGTTTCCCTCCTCCGGGAGCTCCTCCTGGTAAAGGTGTTTCCCTCCTCGGGCAGCTCCTCCTGGTAGAGGTGTTTCCCTCCTCGGCCAGCTCCTCCTGGTGAAGGTGTTTCCTCGGGCATCTCCACCCTGTAAAGGTGTTTCCCTCCTCTGGTAGCTCCTCCTGGTAAAGGTGTATTCCTCCTCCGGTAGCTCCTCCTGGGATAGGTGTCTCCTCGGGCAGCTCCTCCTGGTAAAGGTGTTTCCTGGGGCAGCTCCTCCTGGTAAAGGTGTTTCCTCGGGCAGATCATCCTTGTAAAGGTGTTTCCTCGGGCAGCTCCACCTGGTAAAGGTGTTTCCCTCCTTGGGCAGCTCCTCCTGGTAAAGGTGTTTCCTCAGGCAGCTCCTTCTGGTAAAGGTGTTTCCTCGGGGAGCTTCTCCTGGTAAATGTGTTTCCCTGCTAGGGCACCTCCCCCTGGTAAAGGTGTTTCCTCGGGCAGCTCCTCGGGGAGATCCTCCTTGTAAAGGTGTTTCCTCGGGCAGCTCCTCCTGGTAAAGGTGTTTCTTCGGGCAGCTCCTCCTGGTAAAGGTTTTTCCCGCCTCGGGCAGCTCCTCCTGGTAAACGTGTTTCCTCGGGCAGCTCCTCCTGGTGAAGGTGTTTTCTCAGGCAGCTTCTCCTGGTAAATGTGTATCCCTCCTCGGGCAGCTCCTCCAGGTAAAGGTGTTTCCCTCCTCGGGCAGCTCCTCCTGGTAAATGTGTTTCCCTCCTCGGGCAGCTCCTTCTGGTAAAGGTGTTTCCTCGGGCAGCTCCTCCTAGTAAAGGTGTTTCCCTCCTCGGGTAGCTCCTCCTGTTGAAGGTGTTTCCCTCCTCGGGCAGATCCTCCTGGTATAGATGTTTCCACGGGAAGCTTCACCTGGTAAAGATGTTCCCTCCTCGGGCATCTCCTCCTGGTAAAGGTGTTTCCCTCCTCGGACAGCTCATCCTGGTAAAGGTGTTTCCCTCCTCGGGCAGATCCTCCTGGTAAAGGTGTTTCCCTCCTCGGGTAGCTCCTCCTGGTAAAGGTGTTTCCCTCCTCGGGCAACTCCTCCTGGGAAAGGTGTCTCCTCGGGCAGCTACTCCTGGTAATGGTGTTTCCTGGGGCAGCTACTCCTGGTAAAGTTGTTTCCTCGGGCAGATCCTCCTTGTAAAGGTGTTTCCTCGTGCAGCTCCTCCTGGTAAAGGTGTTTCCTCGGGCAGATCCTCCTTGTAAAGGTGTTTCCTCGGGCAGCTCCTCCTGATAAGGGTGTTTCCTCGGGCAGCTCCACCTGGTAAAGGTGTTTCCCTCCTTGGGCAGCTCCTCCTGGTAAATGTGTTTCCTCAGGCAGCTCCTTCTGGTAATGGTGTTTCCTCGGGGAGCTTCTCCTGGTAAATGTGTTTCCCTGCTAGGGCAGCTCCCCCTGGTAAAGGTGTTTCCTCCGGCAGCTCCTCGGGGAGATCCTCCTTGTAAAGGTGTTTCCTCGTGCAGCTCCTTCTGATAAAGGTGTTTCCTCGGGCAGCTCCTCCTGGTAAAGGTGTTTCTTCGGGCAGCTCCTCCTGGTAAAGGTTTTTCCCGCCTCGGGCAGCTCCTCCTGGTAAACGTGTTTCCTCGGGCAGCTCCTCCTGGTGAAGGTGTTTCCTCGGGCAGCTTCTCCTGGTAAATGTGTATCCCTCCTCGGGCAGCTCCTCCAGGTAAAGGTGTTTCCCTCCTCGGGCAGCTCCTCCTGGTAAAGGTGTTTCCCTCCTCGGGCAGCTCCTTCTGGTAAAGGTGTTTCCTCGGGCAGCTCCTCCTAGTAAAGGTGTTTCCCTCCTCGGGTAGCTCCTCCTGTTAAAGGTGTTTCCCTCCTCGGGCAGATCCTCCTGGTAAAGATGTTTCCACGGGAAGCTTCACCTGGTAAAGGTGTTCCCTCCTCGGGCAGCTCCTCCTGGTAAAGGTGTTTCCCTCCTCGGACAGCTCATCCTGGTAAAGGTGTTTCCCTCCTCGGGCAGATCCTCCTGGTAAAGGTGTTTCCCTCCTCGGGTAGCTCCTCCTGGTAAAGGTGTTTCCCTCCTCGGGCAACTCCTCCTGGTAAAGGTGTTTCCTGGGGCAGCTACTCCTGGTAAAGGTGTTTCCTCGGGCAGATCCTCCTTGTAAAGGTGTTTCCTCGTGCAGCTCCTCCTGGTAAAGGTGTTTCCTCGGGCAGATCCTCCTTGTAAAGGTGTTTCCTCGGGCAGCTCCTCCTGATAAAGGTGTTTCCTCGGGCAGCTCCACCTGGTAAAGGTGTTTCCCTCCTTGGGCAGCTCCTCCTGGTAAATGTGTTTCCTCAGGCAGCTCCTTCTGGTAAAGGTGTTTCCTCGGGGAGCTTCTCCTGGTATATGTGTTTCCCTGCTAGGGCAGCTCCCCCTGGTAAAGGTGTTTCCTCCGGCAGCTCCTCGGGGAGATCCTCCTTGTAAAGGTGTTTCCTCGTGCAGCTCCTCCTGGTAAAGGTTTTTTCTTCCTCGGGTAGCTCCTCCTGGTAAAGGTGTTTTCCTTCTCGAGCAGCTACTCCTGGTAAAGGTGTTTCGTCGGGCAGCTCCTCCTGGTAAAGGTGTTCCCTCGGGCTACTCCTCCTGGTAAAGGTGGTTCCTCGGTCCGATTTTCCTTGTAAAGGTGTTTCCTCGGGCATCTACTCCTGGTAAAGGCCTTTCCTCGGGCAGTTGCTCCTGGTAAAGGTGTTTCCCTCCTCGGGCAGCAACTCCTGGGAAAAGTGTCTCATTTGGCGGCTCCTCCTGGTAAAGGTGTTTCCTGGGGCAGCTCCTCCTGGTAAAGGTGTTTCCTCGGGGAGCTTCTCCTGGTAAAGGTGTTTCCCTGCTCGGGTAGCTCCTCCTGGTAAAGTTGTTTCCCTCCCCGGGCAGCTCTTCCTGCTAAAGGTGTTTCCTTCAGCAGCTCCTCCTGGTAAAGTGTGTCCTCGGGCAGCTCCTCCTGGTAAAGATGTTTCCTCGGGCAGCTCCTGCTGGTAAAGTGTGTCCTCGGGCAGCTCCTCCTGGTAAAGATGTTTCCTCGGGCAGCTCCTCCTGGTAAAGGTGTTTCCCTGCTCGGGCAGCTCCTCCTGGTAAAGGTGTTTCCCTCCCCGGGCAGCTCTTCCTGCTAAAGGTATTTCCTCGGGCAGCTCATCCTGGTAAAGGTGTTTCCCTCCTTGGGCAGCTCCTCCTGGTAAATGTGTTTCCTCAGGCAGCTCCTTCTGGTAATGGTGTTTCCTCGGGGAGCTTCTCCTGGTAAATGTGTTTCCCTGCTAGGGCAGCTCCCCCTGGTAAAGGTGTTTCCTCCGGCAGCTCCTCGGGGAGATCCTCCTTGTAAAGGTGTTTCCTCATGCAGCTCCTGCTGATAAAGGTGTTTCCTCGGGCAGCTCCTCCTGGTAAAGGTGTTTCTTCGGGCAGCTCCTCCTGGTAAAGGTTTTTCCCGCCTCGGGCAGCTCCTCCTGGTAAACGTGTTTCCTCGGGCAGCTCCTCCTGGTGAAGGTGTTTCCTCGGGCAGCTTCTCCTGGTAAATGTGTATCCCTCCTCGGGCAGCTCCTCCAGGTAAAGGTGTTTCCCTCCTCGAGCAGCTCCTCCTGGTAAAGGTGTTTCCCTCCTCGGGCAGCTCCTTCTGGTAAAGGTGTTTCCTCGGGCAGCTCCTCCTGTTAAAGGTGTTTCCCTCCTCGGGCAGATCCTCCTGGTAAAGATGTTTCCACGGGAAGCTTCACCTGGTAAAGGTGTTCCCTCCTCGGGCAGCTCCTCCTGGTAAAGGTGTTTCCCTCCTCGGACAGCTCATCCTGGTAAAGGTGTTTCCCTCCTCGGGCAGATCCTCCTGGTAAAGGTGTTTCCCTCCTCGGGTAGCTCCTCCTGGTAAAGGTGTTTCCTTCCTCGGGCAACTCCTCCTGGTAAAGGTGTTTCCTGGGGCAGCTACTCCTGGTAAAGGTGTTTCCTCGGGCAGATCCTCCTTGTAAAGGTGTTTCCTCGTGCAGCTCCTCCTGGTAAAGGTGTTTCCTCGGGCAGATCCTCCTTGTAAAGGTGTTTCCTCGGGCAGCTCCTCCTGATAAAGGTGTTTCCTCGGGCAGCTCCACCTGGTAAAGGTGTTTCCCTCCTTGGGCAGCTCCTCCTGGTAAATGTGTTTCCTCAGGCAGCTCCTTCTGGTAAAGGTGTTTCCTCGGGGAGCTTCTCCTGGTAAATGTGTTTCCCTGCTAGGGCAGCTCCCCCTGTTAAAGGTGTTTCCTCCGGCAGCTCCTCGGGGAGATCCTCCTTGTAAAGGTGTTTCCTCGTGCAGCTCCTCCTGGTAAAGGTTTTTTCTTCCTCGGGTAGCTCCTCCTGGTAAAGGTGTTTTCCTTCTCGAGCAGCTACTCCTGGTAAAGGTGTTTCGTCGGGCAGCTCCTCCTGGTAAAGGTGTTCCCTCGGGCTACTCCTCCTGGTAAAGGTGGTTCCTCGGTCCGATTTTCCTTGTAAAGGTGTTTCCTCGGGCATCTACTCCTGGTAAAGGCCTTTCCTCGGGCAGTTGCTCCTGGTAAAGGTGTTTCCCTCCTCGGGCAGCAACTCCTGGGAAAAGTGTCTCATTTGGCGGCTCCTCCTGGTAAAGGTGTTTCCTGGGGCAGCTCCTCCTGGTAAAGGTGTTTCCTCGGGGAGCTTCTCCTGGTAAAGGTGTTTCCCTGCTCGGGTAGCTCCTCCTGGTAAAGTTGTTTCCCTCCCCGGGCAGCTCTTCCTGCTAAAGGTGTTTCCTTCAGCAGCTCCTCCTGGTAAAGTGTGTCCTCGGGCAGCTCCTCCTGGTAAAGGTGTTTCCCTCCTCGGGCAGCTCCTTCTGGTAAAGGTGTTTCCTCGGGCAGCTCCTCCTGTTAAAGGTGTTTCCCTCCTCGGGCAGATCCTCCTGGTAAAGATGTTTCCACGGGAAGCTTCACCTGGTAAAGGTGTTCCCTCCTCGGGCAGCTCCTCCTGGTAAAGGTGTTTCCCTCCTCGGACAGCTCATCCTGGTAAAGGTGTTTCCCTCCTCGGGCAGATCCTCCTGGTAAAGGTGTTTCCCTCCTCGGGTAGCTCCTCCTGGTAAAGGTGTTTCCCTCCTCGGGCAACTCCTCCTGGTAAAGGTGTTTCCTGGGGCAGCTACTCCTGGTAAAGGTGTTTCCTCGGGCAGATCCTCCTTGTAAAGGTGTTTCCTCGTGCAGCTCCTCCTGGTAAAGGTGTTTCCTCGGGCAGATCCTCCTTGTAAAGGTGTTTCCTCGGGCAGCTCCTCCTGATAAAGGTGTTTCCTCGGGCAGCTCCACCTGGTAAAGGTGTTTCCCTCCTTGGGCAGCTCCTCCTGGTAAATGTGTTTCCTCAGGCAGCTCCTTCTGGTAAAGGTGTTTCCTCGGGGAGGTTCTCCTGGTAAATGTGTTTCCCTGCTAGGGCAGCTCCCCCTGGTAAAGGTGTTTCCTCCGGCAGCTCCTCGGGGTGATCCTCCTTGTAAAGGTGTTTCCTCGTGCAGCTCCTCCTGGTAAAGTTTTTTCTTTCTCGGGTAGCTCCTCCTGGTAAAGGTGTTTTCCTTCTCGAGCAGCTACTCCTGGTAAAGGTGTTTTCCTCCTCGGGTAGCTCCTCCTGGTAAAGGTGTTTCCCTCCTCGGGCAACTCCTCCTGGTAAAGGGTGTTTCCTGGGGCAGCTACTCCTGGTAAAGGTGTTTCCTCGGGCAGATCCTCCTTGTAAAGGTGTTTCCTCGTGCAGCTCCTCTGGTAAAGGTGTTTCCTCGGGCAGATCCTCCTTGTAAAGGTGTTTCCTCGGGCAGCTCCTCCTGATAAAGGTGTTTCCTCGGGCAGCTCCACCTGGTAAAGGTGTTTCCCTCCTTGGGCAGCTCCTCCTGGTAAATGTGTTTCCTCAGGCAGCTCCTTCTGGTAAAGGTGTTTCCTCGGGGAGGTTCTCCTGGTAAATGTGTTTCCCTGCTAGGGCAGCTCCCCCTGGTAAAGGTGTTTCCTCCGGCAGCTCCTCGGGGAGATCCTCCTTGTAAAGGTGTTTCCTCGTGCAGCTCCTCCTGGTAAAGGTTTTTTCTTTCTCGGGTAGCTCCTCCTGGTAAAGGTGTTTTCCTTCTCGAGCAGCTACTCCTGGTAAAGGTGTTTCGTTGGGCAGCTCCTCCTGGTAAAGGTGTTCCCTCGGGCTACTCCTCCTGGTAAAGGTGGTTCCTCGGTCCGATTTTCCTTGTAAAGGTGTTTCCTCGGGCATCTACTCCTGGTAAAGGCCTTTCCTCGGGCAGTTGCTCCTGGTAAAGGTGTTTCCCTCCTCGGGCAGCAACTCCTGGGAAAAGTGTCTCATTTGGCGGCTCCTCCTGGTAAAGGTGTTTCCTGGGGCAGCTCCTCCTGGTAAAGGTGTTTCCTCGGGGAGCTTCTCCTGGTAAAGGTGTTTCCCTGCTCGGGTAGCTCCTCCTGGTAAAGTTGTTTCCCTCCCCGGGCAGCTCTTCCTGCTAAAGGTGTTTCCTTCAGCAGCTCCTCCTGGTAAAGTGTGTCCTCGGGCAGCTCCTCCTGGTAAAGATGTTTCCTCGGGCAGCTCCTGCTGGTAAAGTGTGTCCTCGGGCAGCTCCTCCTGGTAAAGATGTTTCCTCGGGCAGCTCCTCCTGGTAAAGGTGTTTCCCTGCTCGGGCAGCTCCTCCTGGTAAAGGTGTTTCCCTCCCCGGGCAGCTCTTCCTGCTAAAGGTATTTCCTCGGGCAGCTCCTCCTGGTAAAGGTGTTTCCCTCCTTGGGCAGCTCCTCCTGGTAAATGTGTTTCCTCAGGCAGCTCCTTCTGGTAATGGTGTTTCCTCGGGGAGCTTCTCCTGGTAAATGTGTTTCCCTGCTAGGGCAGCTCCCCCTGGTAAAGGTGTTTCCTCCGGCAGCTCCTCGGGGAGATCCTCCTTGTAAAGGTGTTTCCTCATGCAGCTCCTGCTGATAAAGGTGTTTCCTCGGGCAGCTCCTCCTGGTAAAGGTGTTTCTTCGGGCAGCTCCTCCTGGTAAAGGTTTTTCCCGCCTCGGGCAGCTCCTCCTGGTAAACGTGTTTCCTCGGGCAGCTCCTCCTGGTGAAGGTGTTTCCTCGGGCAGCTTCTCCTGGTAAATGTGTATCCCTCCTCGGGCAGCTCCTCCAGGTAAAGGTGTTTCCCTCCTCGGGCAGCTCCTCCTGGTAAAGGTGTTTCCCTCCTCGGGCAGCTCCTTCTGGTAAAGGTGTTTCCTCGGGCAGCTCCTCCTAGTAAAGGTGTTTATCTCCTCGGGTAGCTCCTCCTGTTAAAGGTGTTTCCCTCCTCGGGCAGATCCTCCTGGTAAAGATGTTTCCACGGGAAGCTTCACCTGGTAAAGGTGTTCCCTCCTCCGCAGCTCCTCCTGGTAAAGGTGTTTCCCTCCTCGGACAGCTCATCCTGGTAAAGGTGTTTCCCTCCTCGGGCAGATCCTCCTGGTAAAGGTGTTTCCCTCCTCGGGTAGCTCCTCCTGGTAAAGGTGTTTCCCTCCTCGGGCAACTCCTCCTGGTAAAGGTGTTTCCTGGGGCAGCTACTCCTGGTAAAGGTGTTTCCTCGGGCAGATCCTCCTTGTAAAGGTGTTTCCTCGTGCAGCTCCTCCTGATAAAGTTGTTTCCTCGGGCAGCTCCACCTGGTAAAGGTGTTTCCCTCCTTGGGCAGCTCCTCCTGGTAAATGTGTTTCCTCAGGCAGCTCCTTCTGGTAAAGGTGTTTCCTCGGGGAGCTTCTCCTGGTAAATGTGTTTCCCTGCTAGGGCAGCTCCCCCTGTTAAAGGTGTTTCCTCCGGCAGCTCCTCGGGGAGATCCTCCTTGTAAAGGTGTTTCCTCGTGCAGCTCCTCC
The DNA here is from genome assembly GCF_030028105.1 of Mobula birostris. Classification (NCBI taxonomy): domain Eukaryota; kingdom Metazoa; phylum Chordata; class Chondrichthyes; order Myliobatiformes; family Myliobatidae; genus Mobula; species Mobula birostris. The sequence goes on along the minus strand of NW_027278667.1, from coordinate 98,954 downwards.
TGGTAAAGGTTTTTTCTTCCTCGGGTAGCTCCTCCTGGTAAAGGTGTTTTCCTTCTCGAGCAGCTACTCCTGGTAAAGGTGTTTCGTCGGGCAGCTCCTCCTGGTAAAGGTGTTCCCTCGGGCTACTCCTCCTGGTAAAGGTGGTTCCTCGGTCCGATTTTCCTTGTAAAGGTGTTTCCTCGGGCATCTACTCCTGGTAAAGGCCTTTCCTCGGGCAGTTGCTCCTGGTAAAGGTGTTTCCCTCCTCGGGCAGCAACTCCTGGGAAAAGTGTCTCATTTGGCGGCTCCTCCTGGTAAAGGTGTTTCCTGGGGCAGCTCCTCCTGGTAAAGGTGTTTCCTCGGGGAGCTTCTCCTGGTAAAGGTGTTTCCCTGCTCGGGTAGCTCCTCCTGGTAAAGTTGTTTCCCTCCCCGGGCAGCTCTTCCTGCTAAAGGTGTTTCCTTCAGCAGCTCCTCCTGGTAAAGTGTGTCCTCGGGCAGCTCCTCCTGGTAAAGATGTTTCCTCGGGCAGCTCCTGCTGGTAAAGTGTGTCCTCGGGCAGCTCCTCCTGGTAAAGATGTTTCCTCGGGCAGCTCCTCCTGGTAAAGGTGTTTCCCTGCTCGGGCAGCTCCTCCTGGTAAAGGTGTTTCCCTCCCCGGGCAGCTCTTCCTGCTAAAGGTATTTCCTCGGGCAGCTCCTCCTGGTAAAGGTGTTTCCCTCCTTGGGCAGCTCCTCCTGGTAAATGTGTTTCCTCAGGCAGCTCCTTCTGGTAATGGTGTTTCCTCGGGGAGCTTCTCCTGGTAAATGTGTTTCCCTGCTAGGGCAGCTCCCCCTGGTAAAGGTGTTTCCTCCGGCAGCTCCTCGGGGAGATCCTCCTTGTAAAGGTGTTTCCTCATGCAGCTCCTGCTGATAAAGGTGTTTCCTCGGGCAGCTCCTCCTGGTAAAGGTGTTTCCCTCCTCGGGCAGCTCCTCATGGTAAAGTGTGTCCTCGGGCAGCTCCTCCTGCTGAAGGTGTTTCCCTCCTTGGGTAGCTCCTCCTGGTAAAGGTTTTTCCTTCCTCGGGTAGCTCCTCCTGGTAAAGGTGTTTTCCTTCTCGAGCAGCTCCTCCTGGTAAAGGTGTTTCGTCGGGCAGCTCCTCCTGGTAAAGGTGTTCCCTCGGGCTACTCCTCCTGGTAAAGGTGGTTCCTCGGTCCGATTCTCCTTGTAAAGGTGTTTCCTCGGGCATCTACTCCTGGTAAAGGCCTTTCCTCGGGCAGTTGCTCCTGGTAAAGGTGTTTCCCTCCTCGGGCAGCAACTCCTGGGAAAAGTGTCTCATTTGGCGGCTCCTCCTGGTAAAGGTGTTTCCTGGGGCAGCTCCTCCTGGTAAAGGTGTTTCCTCGGGGAGCTTCTCCTGGTAAAGGTCTTTCCCTGCTTGGGTAGCTCCTCCTGGGAAAGTTGTTTCCCTCCCCGGGCAGCTCTTCCTGCTAAAGGTGTTTCCTTCAGCAGCTCCTCCTGGTAAAGTGTGTCCTCGGGCAGCTCCTCCTGGTAAAGGTGTTTCCTGCGGCAGCTCCTCCTGGTAAAGGAGTTTCCTCGGGCAGATCCTCCTTGTAAAGGTGTTTCCTCGGGCAGCTCCTCCTGATAAAGGTGTTTCCTCGGGCAGCTCCACTTGGTAAAGGTGTTTCCCTCCTTGGGCAGCTCCTCCTAGTAAAGGTGTTTCCTCAGGCAGCTCCTCCTGGTAAAGTTGTTTCCCTCCCCGGGCAGCTCTTCCTGCTAAAGGTGTTTCCTTCAGCAGCTCCTCCTGGTAAAGTGTGTCCTCGGGCAGCTCCTCCTGGTAAAGATGTTTCCTCGGGCAGCTCCTGCTGGTAAAGTGTGTCCTCGGGCAGCTCCTCCTGGTAAAGATGTTTCCTCGGGCAGCTCCTCCTGGTAAAGGTGTTTCCCTGCTCGGGCAGCTCCTCCTGGTAAAGGTGTTTCCCTCCCCGGGCAGCTCTTCCTGCTAAAGGTATTTCCTCGGGCAGCTCCTCCTGGTAAAGGTGTTTCCCTCCTTGGGCAGCTCCTCCTGGTAAATGTGTTTCCTCAGGCAGCTCCTTCTGGTAATGGTGTTTCCTCGGGGAGCTTCTCCTGGTAAATGTGTTTCCCTGCTAGGGCAGCTCCCCCTGGTAAAGGTGTTTCCTCCGGCAGCTCCTCGGGGAGATTCTCCTTGTAAAGGTGTTTCCTCATGCAGCTCCTGCTGATAAAGGTGTTTCCTCGGGCAGCTCCTCCTGGTAAAGGTGTTTCTTCGGGCAGCTCCTCCTGGTAAAGGTTTTTCCCGCCTCGGGCAGCTCCTCCTGGTAAACGTGTTTCCTCGGGCAGCTCCTCCTGGTGAAGGTGTTTCCTCGGGCAGCTTCTCCAGGTAAATGTGTATCCCTCCTCGGGCAGCTCCTCCAGGTAAAGGTGTTTCCCTCCTCGGGCAGCTCCTCCTGGTAAAGGTGTTTCCCTCCTCGGGCAGCTCCTTCTGGTAAAGGTGTTTCCTCGGGCAGCTCCTCCTGTTAAAGGTGTTTCCCTCCTCGGGCAGATCCTCCTGGTAAAGATGTTTCCACGGGAAGCTTCACCTGGTAAAGGTGTTCCTCCTCGGGCAGCTCCTCCTGGTAAAGGTGTTTCCCTCCTCGGACAGCTCATCCTGGTAAAGGTGTTTCCCTCCTCGGGCAGATCCTCCTGGTAAAGGTGTTTCCCTCCTCGGGTAGCTCCTCCTGGTAAAGGTGTTTCCCTCCTCGGGCAACTCCTCCTGGTAAAGGTGTTTCCTGGGGCAGCTACTCCTGGTAAAGGTGTTTCCTCGGGCAGATCCTCCTTGTAAAGGTGTTTCCTCGTGCAGCTCCTCCTGGTAAAGGTGTTTCCTCGGGCAGATCCTCCTTGTAAAGGTGTTTCCTCGGGCAGCTCCTCCTGATAAAGGTGTTTCCTCGGGCAGCTCCACCTGGTAAAGGTGTTTCCCTCCTTGGGCAGCTCCTCCTGGTAAATGTGTTTCCTCAGGCAGCTCCTTCTGGTAAAGGTGTTTCCTCGGGGAGGTTCTCCTGGTAAATGTGTTTCCCTGCTAGGGCAGCTCCCCCTGGTAAAGGTGTTTCCTCCGGCAGCTCCTCGGGGAGATCCTCCTTGTAAAGGTGTTTCCTCGTGCAGCTCCTCCTGGTAAAGGTTTTTTTCTTTCTCGGGTAGCTCCTCCTGGTAAAGGTGTTTTCCTTCTCGAGCAGCTACTCCTGGTAAAGGTGTTTCGTCGGGCAGCTCCTCCTGGTAAAGGTGTTCCCTCGGGCTACTCCTCCTGGTAAAGGTGGTTCCTCGGTCCGATTTTCCTTGTAAAGGTGTTTCCTCGGGCATCTACTCCTGGTAAAGGCCTTTCCTCGGGCAGTTGCTCCTGGTAAAGGTGTTTCCCTCCTCGGGCAGCAACTCCTGGGAAAAGTGTCTCATTTGGCGGCTCCTCCTGGTAAAGGTGTTTCCTGGGGCAGCTCCTCCTGGTAAAGGTGTTTCCTCGGGGAGCTTCTCCTGGTAAAGGTGTTTCCCTGCTCGGGTAGCTCCTCCTGGTAAAGTTGTTTCCCTCCCCGGGCAGCTCTTCCTGCTAAAGGTGTTTCCTTCAGCAGCTCCTCCTGGTAAAGTGTGTCCTCGGGCAGCTCCTCCTGGTAAAGATGTTTCCTCGGGCAGCTCCTGCTGGTAAAGTGTGTCCTCGGGCAGCTCCTCCTGGTAAAGATGTTTCCTCGGGCAGCTCCTCCTGGTAAAGGTGTTTCCCTGCTCGGGCAGCTCCTCCTGGTAAAGGTGTTTCCCTCCCCGGGCAGCTCTTCCTGCTAAAGGTATTTCCTCGGGCAGCTCCTCCTGGTAAAGGTGTTTCCCTCCTTGGGCAGCTCCTCCTGGTAAATGTGTTTCCTCAGGCAGCTCCTTCTGGTAATGGTGTTTCCTCGGGGAGCTTCTCCTGGTAAATGTGTTTCCCTGCTAGGGCAGCTCCCCCTGGTAAAGGTGTTTCCTCCGGCAGCTCCTCGGGGAGATCCTCCTTGTAAAGGTGATTCCTCATGCAGCTCCTGCTGATAAAGGTGTTTCCTCGGGCAGCTCCTCCTGGTAAAGGTGTTTCTTCGGGCAGCTCCTCCTGGTAAAGGTTTTTCCCGCCTCGGGCAGCTCCTCCTGGTAAACGTGTTTCCTCGGGCAGCTCCTCCTGGTGAAGGTGTTTCCTCGGGCAGCTTCTCCTGGTAAATGTGTATCCCTCCTCGGGCAGCTCCTCCAGGTAAAGGTGTTTCCCTCCTCGGGCAGCTCCTCCTGGTAAAGGTGTTTCCCTCCTCGGGCAGCTCCTTCTGGTAAAGGTGTTTCCTCGGGCAGCTCCTCCTAGTAAAGGTGTTTATCTCCTCGGGTAGCTCCTCCTGTTAAAGGTGTTTCCCTCCTCGGGCAGATCCTCCTGGTAAAGATGTTTCCACGGGAAGCTTCACCTGGTAAAGGTGTTCCCTCCTCCGCAGCTCCTCCTGGTAAAGGTGTTTCCCTCCTCGGACAGCTCATCCTGGTAAAGGTGTTTCCCTCCTCGGGCAGATCCTCCTGGTAAAGGTGTTTCCCTCCTCGGGTAGCTCCTCCTGGTAAAGGTGTTTCCCTCCTCGGGCAACTCCTCCTGGTAAAGGTGTTTCCTGGGGCAGCTACTCCTGGTAAAGGTGTTTCCTCGGGCAGATCCTCCTTGTAAAGGTGTTTCCTCGTGCAGCTCCTCCTGATAAAGTTGTTTCCTCGGGCAGCTCCACCTGGTAAAGGTGTTTCCCTCCTTGGGCAGCTCCTCCTGGTAAATGTGTTTCCTCAGGCAGCTCCTTCTGGTAAAGGTGTTTCCTCGGGGAGCTTCTCCTGGTAAATGTGTTTCCCTGCTAGGGCAGCTCCCCCTGTTAAAGGTGTTTCCTCCGGCAGCTCCTCGGGGAGATCCTCCTTGTAAAGGTGTTTCCTCGTGCAGCTCCTCCTGGTAAAGGTTTTTTCTTCCTCGGGTAGCTCCTCCTGGTAAAGGTGTTTTCCTTCTCGAGCAGCTACTCCTGGTAAAGGTGTTTCGTCGGGCAGCTCCTCCTGGTAAAGGTGTTCCCTCGGGCTACTCCTCCTGGTAAAGGTGGTTCCTCGGTCCGATTTTCCTTGTAAAGGTGTTTCCTCGGGCATCTACTCCTGGTAAAGGCCTTTCCTCGGGCAGTTGCTCCTGGTAAAGGTGTTTCCCTCCTCGGGCAGCAACTCCTGGGAAAAGTGTCTCATTTGGCGGCTCCTCCTGGTAAAGGTGTTTCCTGGGGCAGCTCCTCCTGGTAAAGGTGTTTCCTCGGGGAGCTTCTCCTGGTAAAGGTGTTTCCCTGCTCGGGTAGCTCCTCCTGGTAAAGTTGTTTCCCTCCCCGGGCAGCTCTTCCTGCTAAAGGTGTTTCCTTCAGCAGCTCCTCCTGGTAAAGTGTGTCCTCGGGCAGCTCCTCCTGGTAAAGATGTTTCCTCGGGCAGCTCCTGCTGGTAAAGTGTGTCCTCGGGCAGCTCCTCCTGGTAAAGATGTTTCCTCGGGCAGCTCCTCCTGGTAAAGGTGTTTCCCTGCTCGGGCAGCTCCTCCTGGTAAAGGTGTTTCCCTCCCCGGGCAGCTCTTCCTGCTAAAGGTATTTCCTCGGGCAGCTCCTCCTGGTAAAGGTGTTTCCCTCCTTGGGCAGCTCCTCCTGGTAAATGTGTTTCCTCAGGCAGCTCCTTCTGGTAATGGTGTTTCCTCGGGGAGCTTCTCCTGGTAAATGTGTTTCCCTGCTAGGGCAGCTCCCCCTGGTAAAGGTGTTTCCTCCGGCAGCTCCTCGGGGAGATCCTCCTTGTAAAGGTGTTTCCTCATGCAGCTCCTGCTGATAAAGGTGTTTCCTCGGGCAGCTCCTCCTGGTAAAGGTGTTTCCCTCCTCGGGCAGCTCCTCATGGTAAAGTGTGTCCTCGGGCAGCTCCTCCTGCTGAAGGTGTTTCCCTCCTTGGGTAGCTCCTCCTGGTAAAGGTTTTTCCTTCCTCGGGTAGCTCCTCCTGGTAAAGGTGTTTTCCTTCTCGAGCAGCTCCTCCTGGTAAAGGTGTTTCGTCGGGCAGCTCCTCCTGGTAAAGGTGTTCCCTCGGGCTACTCCTCCTGGTAAAGGTGGTTCCTCGGTCCGATTCTCCTTGTAAAGGTGTTTCCTCGGGCATCTACTCCTGGTAAAGGCCTTTCCTCGGGCAGTTGCTCCTGGTAAAGGTGTTTCCCTCCTCGGGCAGCTCCTCCTGGGAAAAGTGTCTCATTTGGCGGCTCCTCCTGGTAAAGGTGTTTCCTGGGGCAGCTCCTCCTGGTAAAGGTGTTTCCTCGGGGAGCTTCTCCTGGTAAAGGTCTTTCCCTGCTTGGGTAGCTCCTCCTGGGAAAGTTGTTTCCCTCCCCGGGCAGCTCTTCCTGCTAAAGGTGTTTCCTTCAGCAGCTCCTCCTGGTAAAGTGTGTCCTCGGGCAGCTCCTCCTGGTAAAGGTGTTTCCTGGGGCAGCTCCTCCTGGTAAAGGAGTTTCCTCGGGCAGATCCTCCTTGTAAAGGTGTTTCCTCGGGCAGCTCCTCCTGATAAAGGTGTTTCCTCGGGCAGCTCCACTTGGTAAAGGTGTTTCCCTCCTTGGGCAGCTCCTCCTAGTAAAGGTGTTTCCTCAGGCAGCTCCTTCTGGTAAAGGTGTTTCCTCGGGGAGCTTCTCCTGGTAAATGTGTTTCCCTGCTAGGGCACCTCCCCCTGGTAAAGGTGTTTCCTCGGGCAGCTCCTCGGGGAGATCCTCCTTGTAAAGGTGTTTCCTCGTGCAGCTCCTGCTGATAAAGGTGTTTCCTCGGGCAGCTCCTCCTGGTAAAGGTGTTTCTTCGGGCAGCTCCTCCTGGTAAAGGTTTTTCCCGCCTCGGGCAGCTCCTCCTGGTAAACGTGTTTCCTCGGGCAGCTCCTCCTGGTGAAGGTGTTTCCTCGGGCAGCTTCTCCTGGTAAATGTGTATCCCTCCTCGGGCAGCTCCTCCAGGTAAAGGTGTTTCCCTCCTCGGGCAGCTCCTCCTTGTAAAGGTGTTTCCCTCCTCGGGCAGCTCCTTCTGGTAAAGGTGTTTCCTCGGGCAGCTCCTCCTAGTAAAGGTGTTTCCCTCCTCGGGTAGCTCCTCCTGTTAAAGGTGTTTCCTTCCTCGGGCAGATCCTCCTGGTAAAGATGTTTCCACGGGAAGCTTCACCTGGTAAAGGTGTTCCCTCCTCGGGCAGCTCCTCCTGGTAAAGGTGTTTCCCTCCTCGGACAGCTCATCCTGGTAAAGGTGTTTCCCTCCTCGGGCAGATCCTCCTGGTAAAGGTGTTTCCCTTCTCGGGTAGCTCCTCCTGGTAAAGATGTTTCCCTCCTCGGGAAACTCCTCCTGGTAAAGGTGTTTCCCGGGGCAGCTACTCCTGGTAAAGGTGTTTCCTCGGGCAGATCCTCCTTGTAAAGGTGTTTCCTCGTGCAGCTCCTCCTGGTAAAGGTGTTTCCTCGGGCAGATCCTCCTTGTAAAGGTGTTTCCTCGGGCAGCTCCTCCTGATAAAGGTGTTTCCTCGGGCAGCTCCACCTGGTAAAGGTGTTTCCCTCCTTGGGCAGCTCCTACTGGTAAATGTGTTTCCTCAGGCAGCTCCTTCTGGTAAAGGTGTTTCCTTGGGGAGCTTCTCCTGGTAAATGTGTTTCCCTGCTAGGGCAGCTCCCCCTGGTAAAGGTGTTTCCTCCGGCAGCTCCTCGGGGAGATCCTCCTTGTAAAGGTGTTTCCTCGTGCAGCTCCTGCTGATAAAGGTGTTTCCTCGGGCAGCTCCTCCTGGTAAAGGTGTTTCCCTCCTCGGGCAGCTCCTCATGGTAAAGTGTGTCCTCGGGCAGCTCCTCCTGCTGAAGGTGTTTCCCTCCTTGGGTAGCTACTCCTGGTAAAGGTTTTTCCTTCCTCGGGTAGCTCCTCCTGGTAAAGGTGTTTTCCTTCTCGAGCAGCTACTCCTGGTAAAGGTGTTTCGTCGGGCAGCTCCTCCTGGTAAAGGTGTTCCCTCGGGCTACTCCTCCTGGTAAAGGTGGTTCCTTGGTCCGATTCTCCTTGTAAAGGTGTTTCCTCGGGCATCTACTCGTGGTAAAGGCCTTTCCTCGGGCAGTTGCTCCTGGTAAAGGTGTTTCCCTCCTCGGGCCGCAACTCCTGGGAAAAGTGTCTCATTTGGCGGCTCCTCCTGGTAAAGGTGTTTCCTGGGGCAGCTCCTCCTGGTAAAGGTGTTTCCTCGGGGAGCTTCTCCTGGTAAAGGTGTTTCCCTGCTCGGGTAGCTCCTCCTGGTAAAGTTGTTTCCCTCCCCGGGCAGCTCTTCCTGCTAAAGGTGTTTCCTTCAGCAGCTCCTCCTGGTAAAGTGTGTCCTCGGGCAGCTCCTCCTGGTAAAGATGTTTCCTCGGGCAGCTCCTGCTGGTAAAGTGTGTCCTCGGGCAGCTCCTCCTGGTAAAGATGTTTCCTCGGGCAGCTCCTCCTGGTAAAGGTGTTTCCCTGCTCGGGCAGCTCCTCCTGGTAAAGGTGTTTCCCTCCCCGGGCAGCTCTTCCTGCTAAAGGTATTTCCTCGGGCAGCTCCTCCTGGTAAAGGTGTTTCCCTCTCGGGCATCTCCTCCTGGTAAAGGTGTTTCCCTCCTCCGGGAGCTCCTCCTGGTAAAGGTGTTTCCCTCCTCGGGCAGCTCCTCCTAGTAGAGGTGTTTCCCTCCTCGGCCAGCTCCTCCTGGTGAAGGTGTTTCCTCGTGCATCTCCACCCTTTAAAGGTGTTTCCCTCCTCTGGTAGCTCCTCCTGGTAAAGGTATATCCCTCCTCCGGTAGCTCCTCCTGGGAAAGGTGTCTCCTCGGGCAGCTCCTCCTGGTAAAGGTGTTTCCTGGGGCAGCTCCTCCTGGTGAAGGTGTTTCCTCGGGCTGATCCTCCTTGTAAAGGTGTTTCCTCGGGCAGCTCCTCCTGATAAAGGTGTTTCCTCGGGCAGCTCCACCTGGTAAAGGTGTTTCCCTCCTTGGGTAGCTCCTCCTGGTAAAGGTGTTTCCTCAGGCAGCTGCTTCTGGTAAAGGTGTTTCCTCGGGGAGCTTCTCCTGGTAAATGTGTTTCCCTGCTAGGGCACTTCCCCCTGGTAAAGGTGTTTCCTCGGGCAGCTCCTCGGGGAGATCCTCTTTGTAAAGGTGTTTCCTCGTGCAGCTCCTGCTGATAAAGGTGTTTCCTCGGGCAGCTCCTCCTGGTAAAGGTGTTTCTTCGGGCAGCTCCTCCTGGTAAAGGTGTTTCCCTCCTCGGGCAGCTCCTCATGGTAAAGTGTGTCCTCGGGCAGCTCCTCCTGCTGAAGGTGTTTCCCTCCTTGGGTAGCTCCTCCTGGTAAAGGTTTTTCCTTCCTCGGGTAGCTCCTCCTGGTAAAGGTGCTTTCCTGCTCGAGCAGCTCCTCCTGGTAAAGGTGTTTCGTCGGGCAGCTCCTCCTGGTAAAGGTGTTCCCTCGGGCTCCTCCTCCTGGTAAAGGTGGTTCCTCGGTCCGATTCTCCTTGTAAAGGTGTTTCCTCGGGCATCTACTCCTGGTAAAGGCCTTTCCTCGGGCAGTTGCTCCTGGTAAAGGTGTTTCCCTCCTCGGGCAGCTCCTCCTGGGAAAGGTGTCTCCTTTGGCGGCTCCTCCTGGTAAAGTTGTTTCCTGTGGCAGCTCCTCCTGTTAAAGGTGTTTCCTCGGGGAGCTTCTCCTGGTAAAGGTGTTTCCCTGCTCGGGTAGCTCCTCCTGGTAAAGTTGTTTCCCTCCCCGGGCAGCTCTTCCTGCTAAAGGTGTTTCCTTCAGCAGCTCCTCCTGGTAAAGTGTGTCCTCGGGCAGCTCCTCCTGGTAAAGATGTTTCCTCGGGCAGCTCCTGCTGGTAAAGTGTGTCCTCGGGCAGCTCCTCCTGGTAAAGATGTTTCCTCGGGCAGCTCCTCCTGGGAAAGGTGTTTCCCTGCTCGGGCAGCTCCTCCTGGTAAAAGTGTTTCCCTCCCCGGGCAGCTCTTCCTGCTAAAGGTATTTCCTCGGGCAGCTCCTCCTGGTAAAGGTGTTTCCCTCTCGGGCATCTCCTCCTGGTAAAGGTGTTTCCCTCCTCCGGGAGCTCCTCCTGGTAAAGGTGTTTCCCTCCTCGGGCAGATCCTCCTGGTAGAGGTGTTTCCCTCCTCGGCCAGCTCCTCCTGGTGAAGGTGTTTCCTCGTGCATCTCCACCCTGTAAAGGTGTTTCCCTCCTCTGGTAGCTCCTCCTGGTAAAGGTGTATCCCTCCTCCGGTAGCTCCTCCTGGGAAAGGTGTCTCCTCGGGCAGCTCCTCCTGGTAAAGGTGTTTCCTGGGGCAGCTCCTCCTGGTAAAGGTGTTTCCTCGGGCAGATCCTCCTTGTAAAGGTGTTTCCTCGGGCAGCTCCTTCTGATAAAGGTGTTTCCTCGGGCAGCTCCACCTGGTAAAGGTGTTTCCCTCCTTGGGCAGCTCCTCCTGGTAAAGGTGTTTCCTCAGGGTGCTCCTTCTGGTAAAGGTGTTTCCTCGGGAAGCTTCTCCTGGTAAATGTGTTTCCCTGCTAGGGCACCTCCCCCTGGTAAAGGTGTTTCCTCGGGCAGCTCCTCGGGGAGATCCTCCTTGTAAAGGTGTTTCCTCGTGCAGCTCCTGCTGATAAAGGTGTTTCCTCGGGCAGCTCCTCCTGGTAAAGGTGTTTCTTCGGGCAGCTCCTCCTGGTAAAGGTTTTTCCCGCCTCGGGCAGCTCCTCCTGGTAAAGGTGTTTCCCTCCTCGGGCAGCTCCTTCTGGTAAAGGTGTTTCCTCGGGCAGCTCCTCCTAGTAAAGGTGTTTCCCTCCTCGGGTAGCTCCTCCTGTTAAAGGTGTTTCCCTCCTCGGGCAGCTCCTCCTGGTAAAGGTGTTTCCACGGGAAGCTTCACCTGGTAAATGTGTTCCCTCCTCGGGCAGCTCCTCCTGGTAAAGGTGTTTCCCTCCTCGGACAGCTCATCCTGGTAAAGGTGTTTCCCTCCTCGGGCAGATCCTCCTGGTAAAGGTGTTTCCCTCCTCGGGTAGCTCCTCCTGGTAAAGGTGGTTCCCTCCTCGGGCAACTCCTCCTGGGAAAGGTGTCTCCTCGGGCAGCTACTCCTGGTAAAGGTGTTTCCTGGGGCAGCTTCTCCTGGTAAAGGTGTTTCCTCGGGCAGATCCTCCTTGTAAAGGTGTTTCCTCGTGCAGCTCCTCCTGGTAAAGGTGTTTCCTCGGGCAGATCCTCCTTGTAAAGGTGTTTCCTCGGGCAGCTCCTCCTGATAAAGGAGTTTCCTCGGGCAGCTCCACCTGGTAAAGGTGTTTCCCTCCTTGGGCAGCTCCTCCTGGTAAAGGTGTTTCCTCAGGCAGCTCCTTCTGGTAAAGGTGTTTCCTCGGGGAGCTTCTCCTGGTAAATGTGTTTCCTCCGGCAGCTCCTCGGGGAGATCCTCCTTGTAAAGGTGTTTCCTCGTGCAGCTCCTGCTGATAAAGGTGTTTCCTCGGGCAGCTCCTCCTGGTAAAGGTGTTTCTTCGGGCTGCTCATCCTGGTAAAGGTTTTTCCCGCCTCGGGCAGCTCCTCCTGGTAAACGTGTTTACTCGGGCAGCTCCTCCTGGTGAAGGTGTTTCCTCGGGCAGCTTCTCCTGGTAAATGTGTTTCCGTCCTCGGGCAGCTCATCCTGGTAAAGGTCTTTCCCTCCTCGGGCAGGTCCTCCTGGTAAAGGTTTTTCCTCGGGCTGCCTCTCCTGGTAAATGTGTTCCTTCCTCGGGCAGCTCTCCTGGTAAAGGTGTTTCCCTCCTCGGACAGCTCATCCTGGTAAAGATGTTTCCCTTCTCGGGCAGATCCTCCTGGTAAAGGTGTTTCCCTCCTCGGGCATCTCCTCCTGGGAAAGGTGTCTCCTCGGGCAGCTACTCCTGGTAAAGGTGTTTCCTGGGGCAGCTGCTCCTGGTAAAGGTGTTTCCTCAGGCAGATCCTCCTTGTGAAGGTGTTTCCTCGTGCAGCTCCTCCTGATAAAGGTGTTTCCTCGGGCAGCTCCTTCTGGTAAAGGTGTTTCCCTCCTCGGGCAGCTCCTCCTGGTAAAGATGTTTCCTCGGGCAGCTCCTCCTGGGAAAGGTGTTTCCCTGCTCGGGCAGCTCCTCCTGGTAAAAGTGTTTCCCTCCCCGGGCAGCTCTTCCTGCTAAAGGTATTTCCTCGGGCAGCTCCTCCTGGTAAAGGTGTTTCCCTCTCGGGCATCTCCTCCTGGTAAAGGTGTTTCCCTCCTCCGGGAGCTCCTCCTGGTAAAGGTGTTTCCCTCCTCGGGCAGCTCCTCCTGGTAGAGGTGTTTCCCTCCTCGGCCAGCTCCTCCTGGTGAAGGTGTTTCCTCGTGCATCTCCACCCTGTAAAGGTGTTTCCCTCCTCTGGTAGCTCCTCCTGGTAAAGGTGTATCCCTCCTCCGGTAGCTCCTCCTGGGAAAGGTGTCTCCTCGGGCAGCTCCTCCTGGTAAAGGTGTTTCCTGGGGCAGCTCCTCCTGGTAAAGGTGTTTCCTCGGGCAGATCCTCCTTGTAAAGGTGTTTCCTCGGGCAGCTCCTTCTGATAAAGGTGTTTCCTCGGGCAGCTCCACCTGGTAAAGGTGTTTCCCTCCTTGGGCAGCTCCTCCTGGTAAAGGTGTTTCCTCAGGGTGCTCCTTCTGGTAAAGGTGTTTCCTCGGGAAGCTTCTCCTGGTAAATGTGTTTCCCTGCTAGGGCACCTCCCCCTGGTAAAGGTGTTTCCTCGGGCAGCTCCTCGGGGAGATCCTCCTTGTAAAGGTGTTTCCTCGTGCAGCTCCTGCTGATAAAGGTGTTTCCTCGGGCAGCTCCTCCTGGTAAAGGTGTTTCTTCGGGCAGCTCCTCCTGGTAAAGGTTTTTCCCGCCTCGGGCAGCTCCTCCTGGTAAAGGTGTTTCCCTCCTCGGGCAGCTCCTTCTGGTAAAGGTGTTTCCTCGGGCAGCTCCTCCTAGTAAAGGTGTTTCCCTCCTCGGGTAGCTCCTCCTGTTAAAGGTGTTTCCCTCCTCGGGCAGCTCCTCCTGGTAAAGGTGTTTCCACGGGAAGCTTCACCTGGTAAATGTGTTCCCTCCTCGGGCAGCTCCTCCTGGTAAAGGTGTTTCCCTCCTCGGACAGCTCATCCTGGTAAAGGTGTTTCCCTCCTCGGGCAGATCCTCCTGGTAAAGGTGTTTCCCTCCTCGGGTAGCTCCTCCTGGTAAAGGTGGTTCCCTCCTCGGGCAACTCCTCCTGGGAAAGGTGTCTCCTCGGGCAGCTACTCCTGGTAAAGGAGTTTCCTGGGGCAGCTTCTCCTGGTAAAGGTGTTTCCTCGGGCAGATCCTCCTTGTAAAGGTGTTTCCTCGTGCAGCTCCTCCTGGTAAAGGTGTTTCCTCGGGCAGATCCTCCTTGTAAAGGTGTTTCCTCGGGCAGCTCCTCCTGATAAAGGAGTTTCCTCGGGCAGCTCCACCTGGTAAAGGTGTTTCCCTCCTTGGGCAGCTCCTCCTGGTAAAGGTGTTTCCTCAGGCAGCTCCTTCTGGTAAAGGTGTTTCCTCGGGGAGCTTCTCCTGGTAAATGTGTTTCCTCCGGCAGCTCCTCGGGAGATCCTCCTTGTAAAGGTGTTTCCTCGTGCAGCTCCTGCTGATAAAGGTGTTTCCTCGGGCAGCTCCTCCTGGTAAATGTGTTTCTTCGGGCTGCTCATCCTGGTAAAGGTTTTTCCCGCCTCGGGCAGCTCCTCCTGGTAAACGTGTTTACTCGGGCAGCTCCTCCTGGTGAAGGTGTTTCCTCGGGCAGCTTCTCCTGGTAAATGTGTTTCCGTCCTCGGGCAGCTCATCCTGGTAAAGGTCTTTCCCTCCTCGGGCAGGTCCTCCTGGTAAAGGTTTTTCCTCGGGCTGCCTCTCCTGGTAAATGTGTTCCTTCCTCGGGCAGCTCTCCTGGTAAAGGTGTTTCCCTCCTCGGACAGCTCATCCTGGTAAAGATGTTTCCCTTCTCGGGCAGATCCTCCTGGTAAAGGTGTTTCCCTCCTCGGGCATCTCCTCCTGGGAAAGGTGTCTCCTCGGGCAGCTACTCCTGGTAAAGGTGTTTCCTGGGGCAGCTGCTCCTGGTAAAGGTGTTTCCTCAGGCAGATCCTCCTTGTGAAGGTGTTTCCTCGTGCAGCTCCTCCTGATAAAGGTGTTTCCTCGGGCAGCTCCTCCTGGTAAAGGTGTTTCCCTCCTCGGGCAGCTCCTCCTGGTAAAGTGTGTCCTCGGGCAGCTCCTCCTGCTGAAGGTGTTTCCCTCCTTGGGTAGCTCCTCCTGTTAAAGGTGTTTCCCTCCTCGGGCAGATCCTCCTGGTAAAGGTGTTTCCACGGGAAGCTTCACCTGTTAAAGGTGTTCCCTCCTCGGTCCGCTCCCCCTGGTACAGGTGTTTCCGTCCTCCGGCAGCTCATCCTGGTAAAGGTGTTTCCCTCCTCGTGCAGATCCTCCTGGTAAAGGTGTTTCCTCGGGCTGCCTCTCCTGGTAAATGTGTTCCCTCCTCGGGCAGCTCCTCCTGGTAAAGGTGTTTCCCTCCTCGGGCAGCTCCTCATGGGAAAGGTGTCTCCTTTGGCGGCTCCTCCTGGTAAAGTTGTTTCCTGGGGCAGCTCCTCCTGGTAAAGGTGTTTCCTCGGGGAGCTTCTCCTGGTAAAGGTGTTTCCCTTCTCGGGCAGCTCCTCCTGGTAAAGGTGTTTCCCTCCCCGGGCAGCTCTTCCTGCGAAAGGTGTTTCCTTCAGCAGCTCCTCCTGGTAAAGGTGTTTCCCTCCTCGGGCAGCTCCTCCTGGTAAAGGTGTTTCCCTCCTCGGGCAGCTCCTCCTGGTAAAGTGTGTCCTCGGGCAGCTCCTCCTGGTAAAGATGTTTCCTCGGGCAGCTGCTCCTGGTAAAGGTGTTTCCCTGCTCGGGCAGCTCCAACTGGTAAAGGTGTTTCCATCCCCGGGCAGCTCTTCCTGCTAAAGGTATATCCTCGGGGAGCTCCTCCTGGTAAAGGTGTTTCTCTCTCGGGCATCTCCTCCTGGTAAAGGTGTTTCCCTCCTCCGGGAGCTCCTCCTGCTAAAGGTGTTTCCCTCCTCGGGCAGCTCCTCCTGGTAGAGGTGTTTCCCTCCTCGGCCAGCTTCTCCTGGTAAAGGTGTTTCCCTCCTCGGGCAGCCCCTCCTGGTAAAGGAGTTTCCCTCCTTGGGTAGCCTCACCTGGTAAAGGTATTCCCTCCTCGAGCAGCTCCCCCTGGTAAAGGTGTTTCCCTCTTCGGGCAGCTCCTCCTGGTAAAGGTGTTTCCCTGCTCGTGCAGCTCCTCCTGGTGAAGGTGTTTCCTCGGGCATCTCCACCCTGTAAAGGTGTTTCCCTCCTCTGGTAGCTCCTCCTGGTAAAGGTGTATCCCTCCTCCGGTAGCTCCTCCTGGGAAAGGTGTCTCCTCGGGCAGCTCCTCCTGGTAGAGGTGTTTCCTGGGGCAGCTCCTCCTGGTAAAGGTGTTTCCTCGGGCAGATCCTCCTTGTAAAGGTGTTTCCTCAGGCAAATCCTTCTGGTAAAGGTGTTTCCTTGGGGAGCTTCTCCTGGTAAATGTGTTTCCCTGCTAGGGCAGCTCCCCCTGGTAAAGGTGTTTCCTCGGGCAGCTCCTCGGGGAGATCCAACTTGTAAAGGTGTTTCCTCGTGCAGCTCCTGCTGATAAAGGTGTTTCCTCGGGAAGCTCCTCCTGGTAAAGGTGTTTCTTCGGGCCGCTCCTCCTGGTAAAGGTTTTTCCCGCCTCGGGCAGCTCCTCCTGGTAAACGTGTTTCCTCGGGCAGCTCCTCCTGGTGAAGGTGTTTCCTCGGGCAGCTTCTCCTGGTAAATGTGTATCCCCCCTCGGGCAGCTCCTCCAGGTAAAGGTGTTTTCCTCCTCGGGCAGCTCCTCCTGGGAAAGGTGTTTCCCTCCTCGGGCAGCTCCTTCTGGTAAAGGTGTTTCCACGGGAAGCCTCACCTGGTAAAGGTGTTCCCTCCTCGGTCCGCTCCCCCTGGTACAGGTGTTTCTGTCCTCGGGCAGCTCCTCCTGGTAAAGGTGTTTCCCTCCTCGGGCAACTCCTCCTGGGAAATGTGTCTCCTCGGGCAGCTGCTCCTGGTAAAGGTGTTTCCTGGGGCAGCTACTCCTGGTAAAGGTGTTTCCTCGGGCAGATCCTCCTTGTAAAGGTGTTTCCTCGTGCAGCTCCTCCTCATAAAGGTGTTTCCTTGGGCAGCTCCTCCTGGTAAAGGTGTTTCCCTCCTCGGTCAGCTTCTCCTGGTAAAGGTGTTTCCTCGGGCAGCTCCGCCTGGTAAATTTGTTTCCTCGGGCAGCTTCTCCTGCTGAAGGTGTTTCCCTCCTTGGGTAGCTCCTCCTGGTAAAGGTGTTTCCCTCCTCGGGTAGCTCCTCCTGGTAAAGGTGTTTCCCTCCTCGAGCAGCTCCTCCTGGTAAAGGTGTTTCGTCGGGCAGCTCCTCCTAGTAAAGGTGTTTCCCTCCTCGGGCAGATTCTCCTGGTAAAGGTGTTTCCTCGGGCTGCCTCTCCTGGTAAATGTGTTCCCTCCTCGGGCAGCTCCTCCTGGTAAAGGTGTTTCCCTCCTTGGACAGCTCATCCTGGTAAAGGTGTTTCCCTCCTCGGGCAGATCCTCCTGGTAAAGGTGTTTCCCTCCTCGGGTAGCTCCTCCTGGTAAAGGTGTTTCCCTCCTCGGGCAACTCCTCCTGGGAAAGCTGACTCCTCGGGCAGCTACTCCTGGTAAAGGTGTTTCCTGGGGCAGCTACTCCTGGTAAAGGTGTTTCCTCGGGCAGATCCTCCTTGTAAAGTTGTTTCCTCGTGCAGCTCCTCCTGGTAAAGGTGTTTCCTCGGGCAGCTCCTCCTGGTAAAGGTGTTTCCCTCCTCGGTCAGCTCCTCCTGGTAAAGGTGTTTCCTCGGGCAGCTCCACCTGGTAAATTTGATTCCTCAGGCAGCTTCTCCTGCTGAAGGTGTTTCCCTCCTTGGGTAGCTCCTCCTGGTAAAGGTGTTTCCCTCCTCGGGTAGCTCCTCCTGGTAAAGGTGTTTCCCTCCTCGAGCAGCTCCACTTGGTAAAGGTGTTTCCCTCCTTGGGCAGCTCCTCCTAGTAAAGGTGTTTCCTCAGGCAGCTCCTTCTGGTAAAGGTGTTTCCTCGGGCAGCTTCTCCTGGTAAATGTGTATCCCCCCTCGGGCAGCTCCTCCAGGTAAAGGTGTTTTCCTCCTCGGGCAGCTCCTCCTGGGAAAGGTGTTTCCCTCCTCGGGCAGCTCCTTCTGGTAAAGGTGTTTCCACGGGAAGCCTCACCTGGTAAAGGTGTTCCCTCCTCGGTCCGCTCCCCCTGGTACAGGTGTTTCTGTCCTCGGGCAGCTCCTCCTGGTAAAGGTGTTTCCCTCCTCGGGCAACTCCTCCTGGGAAATGTGTCTCCTCGGGCAGCTGCTCCTGGTAAAGGTGTTTCCTGGGGCAGCTACTCCTGGTAAAGGTGTTTCCTCGGGCAGATCCTCCTTGTAAAGGTGTTTCCTCGTGCAGCTCCTCCTCATAAAGGTGTTTCCTTGGGCAGCTCCTCCTGGTAAAGGTGTTTCCCTCCTCGGTCAGCTTCTCCTGGTAAAGGTGTTTCCTCGGGCAGCTCCGCCTGGAAAATTTGTTTCCTCGGGCAGCTTCTCCTGCTGAAGGTGTTTCCCTCCTTGGGTAGCTCCTCCTGGTAAAGGTGTTTCCCTCCTCGGGTAGCTCCTCCTGGTAAAGGTGTTTCCCTCCTCGAGCAGCTCCTCCTGGTAAAGGTGTTTCGTCGGGCAGCTCCTCCTAGTAAAGGTGTTTCCCTCCTGGGGCAGATTTTCCTGGTAAAGGTGTTTCCTCGGGCTGCCTCTCCTAGTAAAGGTGTTTCCCTCCTCGGGCAACTCCTCCTGGGAAAGCTGACTCCTCGGGCAGCTACTCCTGGTAAAGGTGTTTCCTGGGGCAGCTACTCCTGGTAAAGGTGTTCCCTCGGGCAGATCCTCCTTGTAAAGTTGTTTCCTCGTGCAGCTCCTCCTGGTAAAGGTGTTTACTCGGGCAGCTCCTCCTGGTAAAGGTGTTTCCCTCCTCGGTCAGCTCCTCCTGGTAAAGGTGTTTCCTCGGGCAGCTCCACCTGGTAAATTTGATTCCTCAGGCAGCTTCTCCTGCTGAAGGTGTTTCCCTCCTTGGGTAGCTCCTCCTGGTAAAGGTGTTTCCCTCCTCGGGTAGCTCCTCCTGGTAAAGGTGTTTCCCTCCTCGAGCAGCTCCACTTGGTAAAGGTGTTTCCCTCCTTGGGCAGCTCCTCCTAGTAAAGGTGTTTCCTCAGGCAGCTCCTTCTGGTAAAGGTGTTTCCTCGGGGAGCTTCTCCGGGTAAATGTGTTTCCCTGCTAGGGCACCTCCCCCTGGTAAAGGTGTTTCCTCGGGCAGCTCCTCGGGGAGATCCTCCTTGTAAAGGTGTTTCCTCGTGCAGCTCCTGCTGATAAAGGTGTTTCCTCGGGCAGCTCCTCCTGGTAAAGGTGTTTCTTCGGGCAGCTCCTCCTGGTAAAGGTGTTTCCCTCCTCGGGCAGCTCCTCATGGTAAAGTGTGTCCTCGGGCAGGTCCTCCTGCTGAAGGTGTTTCCCTCCTTGGGTAGCTCCTCCTGGTAAAGGTTTTTCCTTCCTCTGGTAGCTCCTCCTGGTAAAGGTGCTTTCCTCCTCGAGCAGCTCCTCCTGGTAAAGGTGTTTCGTCGGGCAGCTCCTCCTGGTAAAGGTGTTCCCTCGGGCTACTCCTCCTGGTAAAGGTGGTTCCTCGGTCCGATTCTCCTTGTAAAGGTGTTTCCTCGGGCATCTACTCCTGGTAAAGGCCTTTCCTCGGGCAGTTGCTCCTGGTAAAGGTGTTTCCCTCCTCGGGCAGCTCCTCCTGGGAAAGGTGTCTCCTTTGGCGGCTCCTCCTGGTAAAGGTGTTTCCTGTGGCAGCTCCTCCTGGTAAAGGTGTTTCCTCGGGGAGCTTCTCCTGGTAAAGGTGTTTCCCTGCTCGGGTAGCTCCTCCTGGTAAAGTTGTTTCCCTCCCCGGGCAGCTCTTCCTGCTAAAGGTGTTTCCTTCAGCAGCTCCTCCTGGTAAAGTGTGTCCTCGGGCAGCTCCTCCTGGTAAAGATGTTTCCTCGGGCAGCTCCTGCTGGTAAAGTGTGTCCTCGGGCAGCTCCTCCTGGTAAAGATGTTTCCTCGGGCAGCTCCTCCTGGTAAAGGTGTTTCCCTGCTCGGGCAGCTCCTCCTGGTAAAGGTGTTTCCCTCCCCGGGCAGCTCTTCCTGCTAAAGGTATTTCCTCGGGCAGCTTCTCCTGGAAAAGGTGTTTCCCTCTCGGGCATCTCCTCCTGGTAAAGGTGTTTCCCTCCTCCGGGAGCTCCTCCTGGTAAAGGTGTTTCCCTCCTCGGGCAGCTCCTCCTGGTAGAGGTGTTTCCCTCCTCGGCCAGCTCCTCCTGGTGAAGGTGTTTCCTCGTGCATCTCCACCCTGTAAAGGTGTTTCCCTCCTCTGGTAGCTCCTCCTGGTAAAGGTGTATCCCTCCTCCGGTAGCTCCTCCTGGGAAAGTTGTCTCCTCGGGCAGCTCCTCCTGGTAAAGGTGTTTCCTGGGGCAGCTCCTCCTGGTAAAGGTGTTTCCTCGGGCTGATCCTCCTTGTAAAGGTGTTTCCTCGGGCAGCTCCTCCTGATAAAGGTGTTTCCTCGGGCAGCTCCTCCTGGTAAAGGTGTTTCCCTCCTCGGTCAGCTCCTCCTTGTAAAGGTGTTTCCTCGGGCAGCTCCACCTGGTAAATTTGATTCCTCAGGCAGCTTCTCCTGCTGAAGGTGTTTCCCTCCTTGGGTAGCTCCTCCTGGTAAAGGTGTTTCCCTCCTCGGGTAGCTCCTCCTGGTAAAGGTGTTTCCCTCCTCGAGCAGCTCCACTTGGTAAAGGTGTTTCCCTCCTTGGGCAGCTCCACCTAGTAAAGGTGTTTCCTCAGGCAGCTCCTTCTGGTAAAGGTGTTTCCTCGGGGAGCTTCTCCTGGTAAATGTGTTTCCCTGCTAGGGCACCTCCCCATGGTAAAGGTGTTTCCTCGGGCAGCTCCTCGGGGAGATCCTCCTTGTAAAGGTGTTTCCTCGTGCAGCTCCTGCTGATAAAGGTGTTTCCTCGGGCAGCTCCTCCTGGTAAAGGTGTTTCTTCGGGCAGCTCCTCCTGGTAAAGGTGTTTCCCTCCTCGGGCAGCTCCTCATGGTAAAGTGTGTCCTCGGGCAGGTCCTCCTGCTGAAGGTGTTTCCCTCCTTGGGTAGCTCCTCCTGGTAAAGGTTTTTCCTTCCTCTGGTAGCTCCTCCTGGTAAAGGTGCTTTCCTCCTCGAGCAGCTCCTCCTGGTAAAGGTGTTTCGTCGGGCATCTACTCCTGGTAAAGGCCTTTCCTCGGGCAGTTGCTCCTGGTAAAGGTGTTTCCCGCCTCGGGCAGCTCCTCCTGGGAAAGGTGTCTCCTTTGGCGGCTCCTCCTGGTAAAGGTGTTTCCTGTGGCAGCTCCTCCTGGTAAAGGTGTTTCCTCGGGGAGCTTCTCCTGGTAAAGGTGTTTCCCTGCTCGGGCAGCTCCTCCTGGTAAAGGTGTTTCCTCGGGCAGCTCCTCCTGGTAAAGTGTGTCCTCGGGCAGCTCCTCCTGGTAAAGATGTTTCCTCGTGCAGCTCCTCCTGGTAAAGGTGTTTCCCTGCTCAGGCAGCTCCTCCTGGTAAAGGTGTTTCCTCGGGCAGCTCCTCCTGGTAGAGGTGATTCCCTCCTCGGCCAGCTTCTCCTGTAAAGGTGTTTCCCTCCTCGGGCAGCTCCTCCTGGTAAAGGAGTTTCCCTCCTCGGGTAGCCTCACCTGGTAAAGTTATTCCCTCATCGGGCAGCTCCCCCTGGTAAAGGTGTTTCCCTCTTCGGGCAGTTCCTCCTGGTAAAGGTGTTTCCCTCCTCGGGCAGCTCTTCCTGGTAAAGGTGTTTCCCTCCTCGTGCAGCTCCTCCTGGTAAAGGTGTTTCCTCGGGCATCTGCACCCTGTAAAGGTGTTTCCCTCCTCTGGTAGCTCCTCCTGGTAAAGGTGTATCCCTCCTCGGGTAGCTCCTCCTGGGAAAGGTGTCTCCTCGGGCAGCTCCTCCTGGTAAAGGTGTTTCCTGGGGCAGCTCCTCCTGGTAAAGGTGTTTCCTCGGGCAGATCCTCCTTGTAAAGGTGTTTCCTCGGGCAGCTCCTCCTGGTAAAGGTGTTTCCCTCCTCGGGCAGCTCCTCCTGGTAAAGGTGTTTCCCTCCTCGGGCAGCTCCACCTGGTAAAGGTGTTTCCCTCCTTGGGCAGCTCCTTCTGGTAAAGGTGTTTCCTCAGGCAGCTCCTTCTGGTAAAGGTGTTTCCTCGGGGAGCTTCTCCTGGTAAATGTGTTTCCCTGCTAGGGCAGCTCCCCCTGGTAACGGTGTTTCCTCGGGCACTCCTCGGGGAGATCCTCCTTGTAAAGGTGTTTCCCTGCTCGGGCAGATCCTCCTGGTAAAGGTGTTTCCTCGGGCTGCCTCTCCTGGTAAATGTGTTCCCTCCTCGGGCAGCTCCTCCTGGTAAAGGTGTTTCCCTCCTCGGACAGCTCATCCTGGTAAAGGTGTTTCCCTCCTCGGGCAGATCCTCCTGGTAAAGGTGTTTCCCTCCTCGGCAACTCCTCCTGGGAAAGGTGTCTCCTCGGGCAGCTACTCCTGGTAAAGGTGTTTCCTGGGGCAGCTGCTCCTGGTAAAGGTGTTTCCTGGGGCAGCTACTCCTGGTAAAGGTGTTTCCTCGGGCTGCCTCTCCTGGTAAATGTGTTCCCTGCTCGGGCAGCTCCTCCTGGTAAAGGTGTTTCCTCGGGCAGCTCCTCCTGGTAAAATGTGTCCTCGGGCAGCTCCTCCTGGTAAACATGTTTCCTCGGGCAGCTCCTCCTGGTAAAGCTGTTTCCCTGTTCGGGCAGCTCCTCCTGGTAAAGGTGTTTCCCTCCTCGGGCAGCTCCTCCTGGTAAAATATGTCCTCGGGCAGCTCCTCCTGGTAAAGATGTTTCCTCGGGCAGCTCCTCCTGGTAAAGGTGTTTCCCTGCTCTGGCAGCTCCTCCTGGTAAAGGTGTTTCCCTCCCCGGGCAGCTCTTCCTGCTAAAGGTATTTCCTCGGGCAGCTCCTCCTGGTAGAGGTGATTCCCTCCTCGGCCAGCTTCTCCTGTAAAGGTGTTTCCCTCCTCGGGCAGCTCCTCCTGGTAAAGGAGTTTCCCTCCTCGGGTAGCCTCACCTGGTAAAGTTATTCCCTCATCGGGCAGCTCCCCCTGGTAAAGGTGTTTCCCTCCTCGGGCAGCTCCTCCTGGTGAAGGTGTTTCCCTCCTCGGGCAGCTCCTCCTGGTAAAGGTGTTTCCGTCCTCGTGCAGCTCCTCCTGGTAAAGGTGTTTCCTCGGGCATCTGCACCCTGTAAAGGTGTTTCCCTCCTCTGGTAGCTCCTCCTGGTAAAGGTGTATCCCTCCTCGGGTAGCTCCTCCTGGGAAAGGTGTCTCCTCGGGCAGCTCCTCCTGGTAAAGGTGTTTCCTGGGGATGCTCCTCCTGGTAAAGGTGTTTCCTCGGGCAGATCCTCCTTGTAAAGGTGTTTCCTCGGGCAGCTCCTCCTGATAAAGGTGTTTCCTCGGGCAGCTCCACCTGGTAAAGGTGTTTCCCTGCTTGGGCAGCTCCTTCTGGTAAAGGTGTTTCCTCAGGCAGCTCCTTCTGGTAAAGGTGTTTCCTCGGGGAGCTTCTCCTTGTAAATGTGTTTCCCTGCTAGGGCAGCTCCCCCTGGTAAAGGTGTTTCCTCGGGCACTCCTCGGGGAGATTCTCCTTGTAAAGGTGTTTCCTCGTGCAGCTCCTGCTGATAAAGGTGTTTCCTCGGGCAGCACCTCCTGGTAAAGATGTTTCTTCGGGCAGCTCCTCCTGGTAAAGGTTTTTCCCGCCTCGGGCAGCTCCTCCTGGTAAACGTGTTGCCTCGGGCAGCTCCTCCTGGTGAAGGTGTTTCCTCGGGCAGCTTCTCCTGGTAAATGTGTATCCCTCCTCGGGCAGCTCCTCCTGGTAAAGGTGTTTCCCTCCTTGGACAGCTCATCCTGGTAAAGGTGTTTCCCTCCTCGGGCAGATCCTCCTGGTAAAGGTGTTTCCCTCCTCGGGTAGCTCCTCCTGGTAAAGGTGTTTCCCTCCTCGGGCAACTCCTCCTGGGAAAGCTGACTCCTCGGGCAGCTACTCCTGGTAAAGGTGTTTCCTGGGGCAGCTACTCCTGGTAAAGGTGTTCCCTCGGGCAGATCCTCCTTGTAAAGTTGTTTCCTCGTGCAGCTCCTCCTGGTAAAGGTGTTTACTCGGGCAGCTCCTCCTGGTAAAGGTGTTTCCCTCCTCGGTCAGCTCCTCCTGGTAAAGGTGTTTCCTCGGGCAGCTCCACCTGGTAAATTTGATTCCTCAGGCAGCTTCTCCTGCTGAAGGTGTTTCCCTCCTTGGGTAGCTCCTCCTGGTAAAGGTGTTTCCCTCCTCGGGTAGCTCCTCCTGGTAAAGGTGTTTCCCTCCTCGAGCAGCTCCACTTGGTAAAGGTGTTTCCCTCCTTGGGCAGCTCCTCCTAGTAAAGGTGTTTCCTCAGGCAGCTCCTTCTGGTAAAGGTGTTTCCTCGGGGAGCTTCTCCGGGTAAATGTGTTTCCCTGCTAGGGCACCTCCCCCTGGTAAAGGTGTTTCCTCGGGCAGCTCCTCGGGGAGATCCTCCTTGTAAAGGTGTTTCCTCGTGCAGCTCCTGCTGATAAAGGTGTTTCCTCGGGCAGCTCCTCCTGGTAAAGGTGTTTCTTCGGGCAGCTCCTCCTGGTAAAGGTGTTTCCCTCCTCGGGCAGCTCCTCATGGTAAAGTGTGTCCTCGGGCAGGTCCTCCTGCTGAAGGTGTTTCCCTCCTTGGGTAGCTCCTCCTGGTAAAGGTTTTTCCTTCCTCTGGTAGCTCCTCCTGGTAAAGGTGCTTTCCTCCTCGAGCAGCTCCTCCTGGTAAAGGTGTTTCGTCGGGCAGCTCCTCCTGGTAAAGGTGTTCCCTCGGGCTACTCCTCCTGGTAAAGGTGGTTCCTCGGTCCGATTCTCCTTGTAAAGGTGTTTCCTCGGGCATCTACTCCTGGTAAAGGCCTTTCCTCGGGCAGTTGCTCCTGGTAAAGGTGTTTCCCTCCTCGGGCAGCTCCTCCTGGGAAAGGTGTCTCCTTTGGCGGCTCCTCCTGGTAAAGGTGTTTCCTGTGGCAGCTCCTCCTGGTAAAGGTGTTTCCTCGGGGAGCTTCTCCTGGTAAAGGTGTTTCCCTGCTCGGGTAGCTCCTCCTGGTAAAGTTGTTTCCCTCCCCGGGCAGCTCTTCCTGCTAAAGGTGTTTCCTTCAGCAGCTCCTCCTGGTAAAGTGTGTCCTCGGGCAGCTCCTCCTGGTAAAGATGTTTCCTCGGGCAGCTCCTGCTGGTAAAGTGTGTCCTCGGGCAGCTCCTCCTGGTAAAGATGTTTCCTCGGGCAGCTCCTCCTGGTAAAGGTGTTTCCCTGCTCGGGCAGCTCCTCCTGGTAAAGGTGTTTCCCTCCCCGGGCAGCTCTTCCTGCTAAAGGTATTTCCTCGGGCAGCTTCTCCTGGAAAAGGTGTTTCCCTCTCGGGCATCTCCTCCTGGTAAAGGTGTTTCCCTCCTCCGGGAGCTCCTCCTGGTAAAGGTGTTTCCCTCCTCGGGCAGCTCCTCCTGGTAGAGGTGTTTCCCTCCTCGGCCAGCTCCTCCTGGTGAAGGTGTTTCCTCGTGCATCTCCACCCTGTAAAGGTGTTTCCCTCCTCTGGTAGCTCCTCCTGGTAAAGGTGTATCCCTCCTCCGGTAGCTCCTCCTGGGAAAGTTGTCTCCTCGGGCAGCTCCTCCTGGTAAAGGTGTTTCCTGGGGCAGCTCCTCCTGGTAAAGGTGTTTCCTCGGGCTGATCCTCCTTGTAAAGGTGTTTCCTCGGGCAGCTCCTCCTGATAAAGGTGTTTCCTCGGGCAGCTCCTCCTGGTAAAGGTGTTTCCCTCCTCGGTCAGCTCCTCCTTGTAAAGGTGTTTCCTCGGGCAGCTCCACCTGGTAAATTTGATTCCTCAGGCAGCTTCTCCTGCTGAAGGTGTTTCCCTCCTTGGGTAGCTCCTCCTGGTAAAGGTGTTTCCCTCCTCGGGTAGCTCCTCCTGGTAAAGGTGTTTCCCTCCTCGAGCAGCTCCACTTGGTAAAGGTGTTTCCCTCCTTGGGCAGCTCCACCTAGTAAAGGTGTTTCCTCAGGCAGCTCCTTCTGGTAAAGGTGTTTCCTCGGGGAGCTTCTCCTGGTAAATGTGTTTCCCTGCTAGGGCACCTCCCCATGGTAAAGGTGTTTCCTCGGGCAGCTCCTCGGGGAGATCCTCCTTGTAAAGGTGTTTCCTCGTGCAGCTCCTGCTGATAAAGGTGTTTCCTCGGGCAGCTCCTCCTGGTAAAGGTGTTTCTTCGGGCAGCTCCTCCTGGTAAAGGTGTTTCCCTCCTCGGGCAGCTCCTCATGGTAAAGTGTGTCCTCGGGCAGGTCCTCCTGCTGAAGGTGTTTCCCTCCTTGGGTAGCTCCTCCTGGTAAAGGTTTTTCCTTCCTCTGGTAGCTCCTCCTGGTAAAGGTGCTTTCCTCCTCGAGCAGCTCCTCCTGGTAAAGGTGTTTCGTCGGGCATCTACTCCTGGTAAAGGCCTTTCCTCGGGCAGTTGCTCCTGGTAAAGGTGTTTCCCGCCTCGGGCAGCTCCTCCTGGGAAAGGTGTCTCCTTTGGCGGCTCCTCCTGGTAAAGGTGTTTCCTGTGGCAGCTCCTCCTGGTAAAGGTGTTTCCTCGGGGAGCTTCTCCTGGTAAAGGTGTTTCCCTGCTCGGGCAGCTCCTCCTGGTAAAGGTGTTTCCTCGGGCAGCTCCTCCTGGTAAAGTGTGTCCTCGGGCAGCTCCTCCTGGTAAAGATGTTTCCTCGTGCAGCTCCTCCTGGTAAAGGTGTTTCCCTGCTCAGGCAGCTCCTCCTGGTAAAGGTGTTTCCTCGGGCAGCTCCTCCTGGTAGAGGTGATTCCCTCCTAGGCCAGCTTCTCCTGTAAAGGTGTTTCCCTCCTCGGGCAGCTCCTCCTGGTAAAGGAGTTTCCCTCCTCGGGTAGCCTCACCTGGTAAAGTTATTCCCTCATCGGGCAGCTCCCCCTGGTAAAGGTGTTTCCCTCTTCGGGCAGTTCCTCCTGGTAAAGGTGTTTCCCTCCTCGGGCAGCTCTTCCTGGTAAAGGTGTTTCCCTCCTCGTGCAGCTCCTCCTGGTAAAGGTGTTTCCTCGGGCATCTGCACCCTGTAAAGGTGTTTCCCTCCTCTGGTAGCTCCTCCTGGTAAAGGTGTATCCCTCCTCGGGTAGCTCCTCCTGGGAAAGGTGTCTCCTCGGGCAGCTCCTCCTGGTAAAGGTGTTTCCTGGGGCAGCTCCTCCTGGTAAAGGTGTTTCCTCGGGCAGATCCTCCTTGTAAAGGTGTTTCCTCGGGCAGCTCCTCCTGGTAAAGGTGTTTCCCTCCTCGGGCAGCTCCTCCTGGTAAAGGTGTTTCCCTCCTCGGGCAGCTCCACCTGGTAAAGGTGTTTCCCTCCTTGGGCAGCTCCTTCTGGTAAAGGTGTTTCCTCAGGCAGCTCCTTCTGGTAAAGGTGTTTCCTCGGGGAGCTTCTCCTGGTAAATGTGTTTCCCTGCTAGGGCAGCTCCCCCTGGTAACGGTGTTTCCTCGGGCACTCCTCGGGGAGATCCTCCTTGTAAAGGTGTTTCCCTGCTCGGGCAGATCCTCCTGGTAAAGGTGTTTCCTCGGGCTGCCTCTCCTGGTAAATGTGTTCCCTCCTCGGGCAGCTCCTCCTGGTAAAGGTGTTTCCCTCCTCGGACAGCTCATCCTGGTAAAGGTGTTTCCCTCCTCGGGCAGATCCTCCTGGTAAAGGTGTTTCCCTCCTCGGCAACTCCTCCTGGGAAAGGTGTCTCCTCGGGCAGCTACTCCTGGTAAAGGTGTTTCCTGGGGCAGCTGCTCCTGGTAAAGGTGTTTCCTGGGGCAGCTACTCCTGGTAAAGGTGTTTCCTCGGGCTGCCTCTCCTGGTAAATGTGTTCCCTGCTCGGGCAGCTCCTCCTGGTAAAGGTGTTTCCTCGGGCAGCTCCTCCTGGTAAAATGTGTCCTCGGGCAGCTCCTCCTGGTAAACATGTTTCCTCGGGCAGCTCCTCCTGGTAAAGCTGTTTCCCTGTTCGGGCAGCTCCTCCTGGTAAAGGTGTTTCCCTCCTCGGGCAGCTCCTCCTGGTAAAATATGTCCTCGGGCAGCTCCTCCTGGTAAAGATGTTTCCTCGGGCAGCTCCTCCTGGTAAAGGTGTTTCCCTGCTCTGGCAGCTCCTCCTGGTAAAGGTGTTTCCCTCCCCGGGCAGCTCTTCCTGCTAAAGGTATTTCCTCGGGCAGCTCCTCCTGGTAGAGGTGATTCCCTCCTCGGCCAGCTTCTCCTGTAAAGGTGTTTCCCTCCTCGGGCAGCTCCTCCTGGTAAAGGAGTTTCCCTCCTCGGGTAGCCTCACCTGGTAAAGTTATTCCCTCATCGGGCAGCTCCCCCTGGTAAAGGTGTTTCCCTCCTCGGGCAGCTCCTCCTGGTGAAGGTGTTTCCCTCCTCGGGCAGCTCCTCCTGGTAAAGGTGTTTCCGTCCTCGTGCAGCTCCTCCTGGTAAAGGTGTTTCCTCGGGCATCTGCACCCTGTAAAGGTGTTTCCCTCCTCTGGTAGCTCCTCCTGGTAAAGGTGTATCCCTCCTCGGGTAGCTCCTCCTGGGAAAGGTGTCTCCTCGGGCAGCTCCTCCTGGTAAAGGTGTTTCCTGGGGATGCTCCTCCTGGTAAAGGTGTTTCCTCGGGCAGATCCTCCTTGTAAAGGTGTTTCCTCGGGCAGCTCCTCCTGATAAAGGTGTTTCCTCGGGCAGCTCCACCTGGTAAAGGTGTTTCCCTGCTTGGGCAGCTCCTTCTGGTAAAGGTGTTTCCTCAGGCAGCTCCTTCTGGTAAAGGTGTTTCCTCGGGGAGCTTCTCCTTGTAAATGTGTTTCCCTGCTAGGGCAGCTCCCCCTGGTAAAGGTGTTTCCTCGGGCACTCCTCGGGGAGATTCTCCTTGTAAAGGTGTTTCCTCGTGCAGCTCCTGCTGATAAAGGTGTTTCCTCGGGCAGCACCTCCTGGTAAAGATGTTTCTTCGGGCAGCTCCTCCTGGTAAAGGTTTTTCCCGCCTCGGGCAGCTCCTCCTGGTAAACGTGTTGCCTCGGGCAGCTCCTCCTGGTGAAGGTGTTTCCTCGGGCAGCTTCTCCTGGTAAATGTGTATCCCTCCTCGGGCAGCTCCTCCTGGTAAAGGTGTTTCCCTCCTCGTGCAGATCCTCCTGGTAAAGGTGTTTCCTCGGGCTGCCTCTCCTGGTAAATGTGTTCCCTCCTCGGGCAGCTCCTCCTGGTAAAGGTGTTTCCCTCCTCGGACAGCTCATCCTGGTAAAGGTGTTTCCCTCCTCGGGCAGATCCTCCTGGTAAAGGTGTTTCCCTCCTCGGGTAGCTCCTCCTGGTAAAGGTGTTTCCCTCCTCGGGCAACTCCTCCTGGTAAAGGTGTTTCCCTCCTCGGGCAGCTCCTCCTGGTAGAGGTGTTTCCTCGGGCAGATCCTCCTTGTAAAGGTGTTTCCTTGTGCAGCTCCTCCTGATAAAGGTGTTTCCTTGTGCAGCTCCTCCTGATAAAGGTGTTTCCTTGGGCAGCTCCTCCTGGTAAAGGTGTTTCCCTCCCCGGGCAGCTCTTCCTGCTAAAGGTATTTCCTCGGGCAGCTCCTCCTGGTAAAGGTGTTTCCCTCTCGAGGATCTCCTCCTGGTAAAGGTGTTTCCCTCCTCCGGGAGCTCCTCCTGGTAAAGTTGTTTCCCTGCTCGGGCAGCTCCTCCTGGTAAAGGTGTTTCCCTCCCCGGGCAGCTCTTCCTGCTAAAGGTATTTCCTCGGGCAGCTCCTCCTGGTAAAGGTGTTTCCCTCTCGAGGATCTCCTCCTGGTAAAGGTGTTTCCCTCCTCCAGGAGCTCCTCCTGGTAAAGGTGTTTCCCTCCTCGGGCAGCTCCTCCTGGTAGAGGTGTTTCCTCGGGCAGATCCTCCTTGTAAAGGTGTTTCCTTGTGCAGCTCCTCCTGATAAAGGTGTTTCCTTGGGCAGCTCCTCCTGGTAAAGGTGTTTCCCTCCTCGGTCAGCTTGTCCTGCTAAAGGTGTTTCCTCGGGCAGCTACGCCTGGTAAATTTGTTTCCTCGGGCAGATTCGCCTGCTGAAGGTGTTTCCCTCCTTGGGTAGCTCCACCTGGTAAAGGTGTTTCCGTCCTCGGGCAGCTCATCCAGGTAAAGGTGTTTCCCTCCTCGGGGAGATCCTCCTTGTAAAGGTGTTTCCTCGTGCAGCTCCTGCTGATAAAGGTGTTTCCTCGGGCAGCTCCTCCTGGTAAAGGTGTTTCCTGGGGCAGCTCCTCCTGGTAAAGGTGATTCCTCGGGGAGCTTCTCCTGGTAAAGGTGTTTCCCTGCTCGGGCAGCTCCTCCTGGTAAAGGTGTTTCACTCCACGGGCAGCTCTTCCTGCTAAAGGTGTTTCCCTCCTCGGGCAGCTCCTCCTGGTAAAGTGTGTCCTCGGGCAGCTCCTCCTGGTAAAGGTGTTTCCCTCCTCGGGCAGCTCCTCCTGGTAAAGGTGTTTCCCTCCTCGGGCAGCTCCTCCTGGTAAAGGTGTTTCCCTCCTCGGGCAGCTCCTCCTGGTAAAGTGTGTCCTCGGGCAGCTCCTCCTGGTAAAGGTGTATCCCTCCCCGGGCAGCTCCTCCTGGTAGAGGTGTTTCCTCGGGCAGATCCTCCTTGTAAAGGTGTTTCCTTGTGCAGCTCCTCCAGATAAAGGTGTTTCCTTGGGCAGCTCCTCCTGGTAAAGGTGTTTCCCTCTCGAGGATCTCCTCCTGGTAAAGGTGTTTCCCTCCTCCGGGAGCTCCTCCTGGTAAAGGTGTTTCCCTCCTCGGGCAGCTCCTCCTGGTAGAGGTGTTTCCTCGGGCAGATCCTCCTTGTAAAGGTGTTTCCTTGTGCAGCTCCTCCAGATAAAGGTGTTTCCTTGGGCAGCTCCTCCTGGTAAAGGTGTTTCCCTCCTCGGTCAGCTTGTCCTGCTAAAGGTGTTTCCTTGGGCAGCTACGCCTGGTAAATTTGTTTCCTCGGGCAGCTTCGCCTGCTGAAGGTGTTTCCCTCCTTGGGTAGCTCCTCCTGGTAAAGGTGTTTCCGTCCTCGGGCAGCTCATCCTGGTAAAGGTGTTTCCCTCCTCGGGCAGATCCTCCTGGTAAAGGTGTTTCCTCGGGCAGATCCTCCTTGTAAAGGTGTTTCCTCAGGCAGCTCCTTCTGGTAAAGGTGTTTCCTCGGGGAGCTTCTCCTGGTAAATATGTTTCCCTGCTAGGGCACCTCCCCCTAGTAAAGGTGTTTCCTCGGGCAGCTCCTCGGGGAGATCCTCCTTGTAAAGGTGTTTCCTCGTGCAGCTCCTGCTGATAAAGGTGTTTCCTCGGGCAGCTCCTCCTGGTAAAGGTGTTTCTTCGGGCAGCTCCTCCTGGTAAAGGTTTTTCCCGCCTCGGGCACCTCCTCCTGGTAAACGTGTTTCCTCGGGCAGCTCCTCCTGGTGAAGGTGTTTCCTCGGGCAGCTTCTCCTGGTAAATGTGTATCCCTCCTCGGGCAGCTCCTCCAGGTAAAGGTGTTTCCCTCCTCGGGCAGCTCCTACTGGTAAAGGTGTTTCCCTCCTCGGGCAGCTCCTTCTGGTAAAGGTGTTTCCTCGGGCAGCTCCTCCTAGTAAATGTGTCTCCCTCCTCGGGTAGCTCCTCCTGTTAAAGGTGTTTCCCTCCTCGGGCAGATCCTCCTGGTAAAGATGTTTCCACGGGAAGCTTCACCTGGTAAAGGTGTTCCCTCCTCGGGCAGCTCCTCCTGGTAAAGGTGTTTCCCTCCTCGCACAGCTCATCCTGGTAAAGGTGTTTCCCTCCTCGGGCAGATCCTCCTGGTAAAGGTGTTTCCCTCCTCGGGTAGCTCCTCCTGGTAAAGGTGTTTCCCTCCTCGGGCAACTCCTCCTGGGAAAGGTGTCTCCTCGGGCAGCTACTCCTGGTAAAGGTGTCTCCTGGGGCAGCTACTCCTGGTAAAGGTGTTTCCTCGGGCAGATCCTCCTTGTAAAGGTGTTTCCTCGTGCAGTTCCTCCTGGTAAAGGTGTTTCCTCGGGCAGATCCTCCTGATAAAGGTGTTTCCTCGGGCAGCTCCACCTGGTAAAGGTGTTTCCCTCCTTGGGCAGCTCCTCCTGGTAAATGTGTTTCCTCAGGCAGCTCCTTCTGGTAAAGGTGTTTCCTCGGGGAGCTTCTCCTGTTAAATGTGTTTCCCTGCTAGGGCAGCTCCCCCTGGTAAAGGTGTTTCCTCCGGCAGCTCCTCGGGGAGATCCTCCTTGTAAAGGTGTTTCCTCGTGCAGCTCCTGCTGATAAAGGTGTTTCCTCGGGCAGCTGCTCCTGGTAAAGGTGTTTCCCTCCTCGGGCAGCTCCTCATGGTAAAGTGTGTCCTCGGGCAGCTCCTCCTGCTGAAGGTGTTTCCCTCCTTGGGTAGCTCCTCCTGGTAAAGGTTTTTCCTTCCTCGGGTAGCTCCTCCTGGTAAAGGTGTTTTCCTTCTCGAGCAGCTCCTCCTGGTAAAGGTGTTTCGTCGGGCAGCTCCTCCTGGTAAAGGTGTTCCCTCGGGCTACTCCTCCTGGTAAAGGTGGTTCCTCGGTCCGATTCTCCTTGTAAAGGTGTTTCCTCGGGCATCTACTCCTGGTAAAGGCCTTTCCTCGGGCAGTTGCTCCTGGTAAAGGTGTTTCCCTCCTCGGGCAGCTCCTCCTGGGAAAAGTGTCTCATTTGGCGGCTCCTCCTGGTAAAGGTGTTTCCTGGGGCAGCTCCTCCTGGTAAAGGTGCTTCCTCGGGGAGCTTCTCCTGGTAAAGGTGTTTCCCTGCTCGGGTAGCTCCTCCTGGTAAAGTTGTTTCCCTCCCCGGGCAGCTCTTCCTGCTAAAGGTGTTTCCTTCAGCAGCTCCTCCTGGTAAAGTGTGTCCTCGGGCAGCTCCTCCTGGTAAAGATGTTTCCTCGGGCAGCTCCTGCTGGTAAAGTGTGTCCTCGGGCAGCTCCTCCTGGTAAAGATGTTTCCTCGGGCAGCTCCTCCTGGTAAAGGTGTTTCCCTGCTCGGGCAGCTCCTCCTGGTAAAGGTGTTTCCCTCCCCGGGCAGCTCTTCCTGCTAAAGTTATTTCCTCGGGCAGCTCCTCCTGGTAAAGGTGTTTCCCTCTCGGGCATCTCCTCCTGGTAAAGGTGTTTCCCTCCTCCGGGAGCTCCTCCTGCTAAAGGTGTTTCCCTCCTCGGGCAGCTCCTCCTGGTAGAGGTGTTTCCCTCCTCGGCCAGCTCCTCCTGGTGAAGGTGTTTCCTCGTGCATCTCCACCCTGTAAAGGTGTTTCCCTCCTCTGGTAGCTCCTCCTGGTAAAGGTGTATCCCTCCTCCGGTAGCTCCTCCTGGGAAAGGTGTCTCCTCGGGCAGCTCCTCCTGGTAAAGGTGTTTCCTGGGGCAGCTCCTCCTGGTAAAGGAGTTTCCTCGGGCAGATCCTCCTTGTAAAGGTGTTTCCTCGGGCAGCTCCTCCTGATAAAGGTGTTTCCTCAGGCAGCTCCACTTGGTAAAGGTGTTTCCCTCCTTGGGCAGCTCCTCCTAGTTAAGGTGTTTCCTCAGGCAGCTCCTTCTGGTAAAGGTGTTTCCTCGGGGAGCTTCTCCTGGTAAATGTGTTTCCCTGCTAGGGCACCTCCCCCTGGTAAAGGTGTTTCCTCGGGTAGCTCCTCGGGGAGATCCTCCTTGTAAAGGTGTTTCCTCGGGCAGCTCCTCCTGGTAAAGGTGTTTCTTCGGGCAGCTCCTCCTGGTAAAGGTGTTTCCCTCCTCGGGCAGCTCCTCATGGTAAAGTGTGTCCTCGGGCAGGTCCTCCTGCTGAAGGTGTTTCCCTCCTTGGGTAGCTCCTCCTGGTAAAGGTTTTTCCTTCCTCGGGTAGCTCCTCCTGGTAAAGGTGCTTTCCTCCTCGAGCAGCTCCTCCTGGCAAAGGTGTTTCGTCGGGCAGCTCCTCCTGGTAAAGGTGTTCCCTCGGGCTACTCCTCCTGGTAAAGGTGGTTCCTCGGTCCGATTCTCCTTGTAAAGGTGTTTCCTCGGGCATCTATTCCTGGTAAAGGCTTTCCTCGGGCAGTTGCTCCTGGTAAAGGTGTTTCCCTCCTCGGGCAGCTCCTCCTGGGAAAGGTGTCTCCTTTGGCGGCTCCTCCTGGTAAAGGTGTTTCCTGTGGCAGCTCCTCCTGGTAAAGGTGTTTCCTCGGGGAGCTCCTCCTGGTAAAGGTGTTTCCCTGCTCGGGTAGCTCCTCCTGGTAAAGTTGTTTCCCTCCCCGGGCAGCTCTTCCTGCTAAAGGTGTTTCCTTCAGCAGCTCCTCCTGGTAAAGTGTGTCCTCGGGCAGCTCCTCCTGGTAAAGATGTTTCCTCGGGCAGCTCCTGCTGGTAAAGTGTGTCCTCGGGCAGCTCCTCCTGGTAAAGATGTTTCCTCGGGCAGCTCCTCCTGGTAAAGGTGTTTCCCAGCTCGGGCAGCTCCTCCTGGTAAATGTGTTTCCCTCCCCGGGCAGCTCTTCCTGCTAAAGGTATTTCCTCGGGCAGCTCCTCCTGGAAAAGGTGTTTCCCTCCTCCGGGAGCTCCTCCTGGTAAAGGTGTTTCCCTCCTCGGGCAGCTCCTCCTGGTAGAGGTGTTTCCCTCCTCGGCCAGCTCCTCCTGGTGAAGGTGTTTCCTCGTGCATCTCCACCCTGTAAAGGTGTTTCCCTCCTCTGGTAGCTCCTCCTGGTAAAGGAGTATCCCTCCTCCGGTAGCTCCTCCTGGGAAAGGTGTCTCCTCGGGCAGCTCCTCCTGGTAAAGGTGTTTCCTGGGGCAGCTCCTCCTGGTAAAGGTGTTTCCTCGGGCTGATCCTCCTTGTAAAGGTGTTTCCTCGGGCAGCTCCTCCTGATAAAGGTGTTTCCTCGGGCAGCTCCACCTGGTAAAGGTGTTTCCCTCCTTGGGCAGCTCCTCCTGGTAAAGGTGTTTCCTCAGGCAGCTCCTTCTGGTAAAGGTGTTTCCTCGGGGAGCTTCTCCTGGTAAATGTGTTTCCCTGCTAGGGCACCTGCCCCTGGTAAAGGTGTTTCCTCGGGCAGCTCCTCGGGAGATCCTCTTTGTAAAGGTGTTTCCTCGTGCAGCTCCTGCTGATAAAGGTGTTTCCTCGGGCAGCTCCTCCTGGTAAAGGTGTTCCCTCGGGCTTCTCCTCCTGGTAAAGGTGGTTCCTCGGTCCGATTCTCCTTGTAAAGGTGTTTCCTCGGGCATCTACTCCTGGTAAAGGCCTTTCCTCGGGCAGTTGCTCCTGGTAAAGGTGTTTCCCTCCTCGGGCAGCTCTTCCTGCTAAAGGTGTTTCCTTCAGCAGCTCCTCCTGGTAAAGTGTGTCCTCGGGCAGCTCCTCCTGGTAAAGATGTTTCCTCGGCAGCTCCTCCTGGTAAAGGTGTTTCCCTGCTCGGGCAGCTCCTCCTGGTAAAGGTGTTTCCCTCCCCGGGCAGCTCTTCCTGCTAAAGGTATTTCCTCGGCAGCTCCTCCTGGAAAACGTGTTTCCCTCTCGGGCATCTCCTCCTGGTAAAGGTGTTTCCCTCCTCCGGGAGCTCCTCCTGGTAAAGGTGTTTCCCTCCTCGGGCAGCTCCTCCTGGTAGAGGTGATTCCCTCCTCGGCCAGCTCCTCCTGGTGAAGGTGTTTCCTCGTGCATCTCCACCCTGTAAAGGTGTTTCCCTCCTCCGGTAGGTCCTCCTGGTAAAGGTGTATCCCTCCTCCGTAGCTCCTCCTGGGAAAGGTGTCTCCTCGGGCAGCTCCTCCTGGTAAAGGTGTTTCCTGGGGCAGCTCCTCCTGGTAAAGGTGTTTCCTCGGGCTGATCCTCCTTGTAAAGGTGTTTCCTCGGGCAGCTCCTCCTGATAAAGGTGTTTCCTCGGGCAGCTCCACCTGGTAAAGGTGTTTCCCTCCTTGGGAGCTCCTCCTGGTAAAGGTGTTTCCTCAGGCAGCTGCTTCTGGTAAAGGTGTTTCCTCGGGGAGCTTCTCCTGGTAAATGTGTTTCCCTGCTAGGGCACCTCCCCCTGGTAAAGGTGTTTCCTCGGGCAGCTCCTCGGGGAGATCCTCTTTGTAAAGGTGTTTCCTCGTGCAGCTCCTGCTGATAAAGGTGTTTCCTCGGGCAGCTCCTCCGGGTAAAGGTGTTTCTTCGGGCAGCTCCTCCTGTTAAAGGTGTTTCCCTCCTCGGGCAGCTTCTCATGGTAAAGTGTGTCCTCGGGCAGCTCCTCCTGCTGAAGGTGTTTCCCTCCTTGGGTAGCTCCTCCTGGTAAAGGTTTTTCCTTCCTCGGGTAGCTCCTCCTGGTAAAGGTGCTTTCCTGCTCGAGCAGCTCCTCCTGGTAAAGGTGTTTCGTCGGGCAGCTCCTCCTGGTAAAGGTGTTCCCTCGGGCTACTCCTCCTGGTAAAGGTGGTTCCTCGGTCCGATTCTCCTTGTAAAGGTGTTTCCTGTGGCAGCTCCTCCTGGTAAAGGTGTTTCCTCGGGGAGCTTCTCCTGGTAAAGGTGTTTCCCTGCTCGGGTAGCTCCTCCTGGTAAAGTTGTTTCCCTCCCCGGGCAGCTCTTCCTGCTAAAGGTGTTTCCTTCAGCAGCTCCTCCTGGTAAAGTGTGTCCTCGGGCAGCTCCTCCTGGTAAAGATGTTTCCTCGGGCAGCTCCTGCTGGTAAAGTGTGTCCTCGGGCAGCTACGCCTGGTAAATTTGTTTCCTCGGGCAGCTTCGCCTGCTGAAGGTGTTTCCCTCCTTGGGTAGCTCCACCTGGTAAAGGTGTTTCCGTCCTCGGGCAGCTCATCCAGGTAAAGGTGTTTCCCTCCTCGGGGAGATCCTCCTTGTAAAGGTGTTTCCTCGTGCAGCTCCTGCTGATAAAGGTGTTTCCTCGGGCAGCTCCTCCTGGTAAAGGTGTTTCCTGGGGCAGCTCCTCCTGGTAAAGGTGATTCCTCGGGGAGCTTCTCCTGGTAAAGGTGTTTCCCTGCTCGGGCAGCTCCTCCTGGTAAAGGTGTTTCACTCCACGGGCAGCTCTTCCTGCTAAAGGTGTTTCCTTCAGCAGCTCCTCCTGGTAAAGGTGTTTCCCTCCTCGGGCAGCTCCTCCTGGTAAAGGTGTTTCCCTCCTCGGGCAGCTCCTCCTGGTAAAGGTGTTTCCCTCCTCGGGCAGCTCCTCCTGGTAAAGTGTGTCCTCGGGCAGCTCCTCCTGGTAAAGGTGTATCCCTCCCCAGGCAGCTCTTCCTGCTAAAGGTATTTCCTCGGGCAGCTCCTCCTGGTAAAGGTGTTTCCCTCTCGAGGATCTCCTCCTGGTAAAGGTGTTTCCCTCCTCCGGGAGCTCCCCCTGGTAAAGGTGTTTCCCTCCTCGGGCAGCTCCTCCTGGTAGAGGTGTTTCCTCGGGCAGATCCTCCTTGTAAAGGTGTTTCCTTGTGCAGCTCCTCCTGATAAAGGTGTTTCCTTGGGCAGCTCCTCCTGGTAAAGGTGTTTCCCACCTCGGTCAGCTTGTCCTGCTAAAGGTGTTTCCTTGGGCAGCTACGCCTGGTAAATTTGTTTCCTCGGGCAGCTTCGCCTGCTGAAGGTGTTTCCCTCCTTGGGTAGCTCCTCCTGGTAAAGGTGTTTCCGTCCTCGGGCAGCTCATCCTGGTAAAGGTGTTTCCCTCCTCGGACAGATCCTCCTGGTAAAGGTGTTTCCTCGGGCAGATCCTCCTTGTAAAGGTGTTTCCTCGGGCAGCTCCTCCTGATAAAGGTGTTTCCTCGGGCAGCTCCACCTGGTAAAGGTGTTTCTCTCCTTGGGCAGCTCCTCCTGGTAAAGGTGTTTCCTCAGGCAGCTCCTTCTGGTAAAGGTGTTTCCTCGGGGAGCTTCTCCTGGTAAATGTGTTTCCCTGCTAGGGCACCTCCCCCTGGTAAAGGTGTTTCCTCGGGCAGCTCCTCGGGGAGATCCTCCTTGTAAAGGTGTTTCCTCGTGCAGCTCCTGCTGATAAAGGTGTTTCCTCGGGCAGCTCCTCCTGGTAAAGGTGTTTCTTCGGGCAGCTCCTCCTGGTAAAGGTTTTTCCCGCCTCGGGCAGCTCCTCCTGGAAAACGTGTTTCCTCGGGCAGCTCCTCCTGGTGAAGGTGTTTCCTCGGGCAGCTTCTCCTGGTAAATGTGTATCCCTCCTCGGGCAGCTCCTCCAGGTAAAGGTGTTTCCCTCCTCGGGCAGCTCCTCCTGGTAAAGGTGTTTCCCTCCTCGGGCAGCTCCTTCTGGTAAAGGTGTTTCCTCGGGCAGCTCCTCCTAGTAAATGTGTTTCCCTCCTCGGGTAGCTCCTCCTGTTAAAGGTGTTTCCCTCCTCGGGCAGCTTCTCATGGTAAAGTGTGTCCTCGGGCAGCTCCTCCTGCTGAAGGTGTTTCCCTCCTTGGGTAGCTCCTCCTGGTAAAGGTTTTTCCTTCCTCGGGTAGCTCCTCCTGGTAAAGGTGCTTTCCTGCTCGAGCAGCTCCTCCTGGTAAAGGTGTTTCGTCGGGCAGCTCCTCCTGGTAAAGGTGTTCCCTCGGGCTACTCCTCCTGGTAAAGGTGGTTCCTCGGTCCGATTCTCCTTGTAAAGGTGTTTCCTGTGGCAGCTCCTCCTGGTAAAGGTGTTTCCTCGGGGAGCTTCTCCTGGTAAAGGTGTTTCCCTGCTCGGGTAGCTCCTCCTGGTAAAGTTGTTTCCCTCCCCGGGCAGCTCTTCCTGCTAAAGGTGTTTCCTTCAGCAGCTCCTCCTGGTAAAGTGTGTCCTCGGGCAGCTCCTCCTGGTAAAGATGTTTCCTCGGGCAGCTCCTGCTGGTAAAGTGTGTCCTCGGGCAGCTACGCCTGGTAAATTTGTTTCCTCGGGCAGCTTCGCCTGCTGAAGGTGTTTCCCTCCTTGGGTAGCTCCACCTGGTAAAGGTGTTTCCGTCCTCGGGCAGCTCATCCAGGTAAAGGTGTTTCCCTCCTCGGGGAGATCCTCCTTGTAAAGGTGTTTCCTCGTGCAGCTCCTGCTGATAAAGGTGTTTCCTCGGGCAGCTCCTCCTGGTAAAGGTGTTTCCTGGGGCAGCTCCTCCTGGTAAAGGTGATTCCTCGGGGAGCTTCTCCTGGTAAAGGTGTTTCCCTGCTCGGGCAGCTCCTCCTGGTAAAGGTGTTTCACTCCACGGGCAGCTCTTCCTGCTAAAGGTGTTTCCTTCAGCAGCTCCTCCTGGTAAAGGTGTTTCCCTCCTCGGGCAGCTCCTCCTGGTAAAGGTGTTTCCCTCCTCGGGCAGCTCCTCCTGGTAAAGGTGTTTCCCTCCTCGGGCAGCTCCTCCTGGTAAAGTGTGTCCTCGGGCAGCTCCTCCTGGTAAAGGTGTATCCCTCCCCGGGCAGCTCTTCCTGCTAAAGGTATTTCCTCGGGCAGCTCCTCCTGGTAAAGGTGTTTCCCTCTCGAGGATCTCCTCCTGGTAAAGGTGTTTCCCTCCTCCGGGAGCTCCCCCTGGTAAAGGTGTTTCCCTCCTCGGGCAGCTCCTCCTGGTAGAGGTGTTTCCTCGGGCAGATCCTCCTTGTAAAGGTGTTTCCTTGTGCAGCTCCTCCTGATAAAGGTGTTTCCTTGGGCAGCTCCTCCTGGTAAAGGTGTTTCCCACCTCGGTCAGCTTGTCCTGCTAAAGGTGTTTCCTTGGGCAGCTACGCCTGGTAAATTTGTTTCCTCGGGCAGCTTCGCCTGCTGAAGGTGTTTCCCTCCTTGGGTAGCTCCTCCTGGTAAAGGTGTTTCCGTCCTCGGGCAGCTCATCCTGGTAAAGGTGTTTCCCTCCTCGGACAGATCCTCCTGGTAAAGGTGTTTCCTCGGGCAGATCCTCCTTGTAAAGGTGTTTCCTCGGGCAGCTCCTCCTGATAAAGGTGTTTCCTCGGGCAGCTCCACCTGGTAAAGGTGTTTCTCTCCTTGGGCAGCTCCTCCTGGTAAAGGTGTTTCCTCAGGCAGCTCCTTCTGGTAAAGGTGTTTCCTCGGGGAGCTTCTCCTGGTAAATGTGTTTCCCTGCTAGGGCACCTCCCCCTGGTAAAGGTGTTTCCTCGGGCAGCTCCTCGGGAGATCCTCCTTGTAAAGGTGTTTCCTCGTGCAGCTCCTGCTGATAAAGGTCTTTCCTCGGGCAGCTCCTCCTGGTAAAGGTGTTTCTTCGGGCAGCTCCTCCTGGTAAAGGTTTTTCCCGCCTCGGGCAGCTCCTCCTGGAAAACGTGTTTCCTCGGGCAGCTCCTCCTGGTGAAGGTGTTTCCTCGGGCAGCTTCTCCTGGTAAATGTGTATCCCTCCTCGGGCAGCTCCTCCAGGTAAAGGTGTTTCCCTCCTCGGGCAGCTCCTCCTGGTAAAGGTGTTTCCCTCCTCGGGCAGCTCCTTCTGGTAAAGGTGTTTCCTCGGGCAGCTCCTCCTAGTAAATGTGTTTCCCTCCTCGGGTAGCTCCTCCTGTTAAAGGTGTTTCCCTCCTCGGGCAGATCCTCCTGGTAAAGATGTTTCCACGGGAAGCTTCACCTGGTAAAGGTGTTCCCTCCTCGGGCAGCTCCTCCTGGTAAAGGTGTTTCCCTCCTCGGGTAGCTCCTCCTGGTAAAGGTGTTTCCCTCCTCGGGCAACTCCTCCTGGGAAAGGTGTCTCCTCGGGCAGCTACCCCTGGTAAAGGTGTTTCCTGGGGCAGCTACTCCTGGTAAAGGTGTTTCCTCGGGCAGATCCTCCTTGTAAAGGTGTTTCCTCGTGCAGCTCCTCCTGGTAAAGGTGTTTCCTCGGGCAGATCCTCCTTGTAAAGGTGTTTCCTCGGGCAGCTCCTCCTGATAAAGGTGTTTCCTCGGGCAGCTCCACCTGGTAAAGGTGTTTCCCTCCTTGGGCAGCTCCTCCTGGTAAATGTGTTTCCTCAGGCAGCTCCTTCTGGTAAAGGTGTTTCCTCGGGGAGCTTCTCCTGGTAAATGTGTTTCCCTGCTAGGGCAGCTCCCCCTGGTAAAGGTGTTTCCTCCGGCAGCTCCTCGGGGAGATCCTCCTTGTAAAGGTGTTTCCTCGTGCAGCTCCTGCTGATAAAGGTGTTTCCTCGGGCAGCTCCTCCTGGTAAAGGTGTTTCCCTCCTCGGGCAGCTCCTCATGGTAAAGTGTGTCCTCGGGCAGCTCCTCCTGCTGAAGGTGTTTCCCTCCTTGGGTAGCTCCTCCTGGTAAAGGTTTTTCCTTCCTCGGGTAGCTCCTCCTGGTAAAGGTGTTTTCCTTCTCGAGCAGCTCCTCCTGGTAAAGGTGTTTCGTCGGGCAGCTCCTCCTGGTAAAGGTGTTCCCTCGGGCTACTCCTCCTGGTAAAGGTGGTTCCTCGGTCCGATTCTCCTTGTAAAGGTGTTTCCTCGGGCATCTACTCCTAGTAAAGGCCTTTCCTCGGGCAGTTGCTCCTGGTAAAGGTGTTTCCCTCCTCGGGCAGCTCCTCCTGGGAAAAGTGTCTCATTTGGCGGCTCCTCCTGGTAAAGGTGTTTCCTGGGGCAGCTCCTCCTGGTAAAGGTGTTTCCTCGGGGATCTTCTCCTGGTAAAGGTGTTTCCCTGCTCGGGTAGCTCCTCCTGGTAAAGTTGTTTCCCTCCCCGGGCAGCTCTTCCTGCTAAAGGTGTTTCCTTCAGCAGCTCCTCCTGGTAAAGTGTGTCCTCGGGCAGCTCCTCCTGGTAAAGATGTTTCCTCGGGCAGCTCCTGCTGGTAAAGTGTGTCCTCGGGCAGCTCCTCCTGGTAAAGATGTTTCCTCGGGCAGCTCCTCCTGGTAAAGGTGTTTCCCTGCTCGGGCAGCTCCTCCTGGTAAAGGTGTTTCCCTCCTTGGGCAGCTCCTCCTAGTTAAGGTGTTTCCTCAGGCAGCTCCTTCTGGTAAAGGTGTTTCCTCGGGGAGCTTCTCCTGGTAAATGTGTTTCCCTGCTAGGGCACCTCCCCCTGGTAAAGGTGTTTCCTCGGGCAGCTCCTCGGGGAGATCCTCCTTGTAAAGGTGTTTCCTCGTGCAGCTCCTGCTGATAAAGGTGTTTCCTCGGGCAGCTCCTCCTGGTAAAGGTGTTTCTTCGGGCAGCTCCTCCTGGTAAAGGTGTTTCCCTCCTCGGGCAGCTCCTCATGGTAAAGTGTGTCCTCGGGCAGGTCCTCCTGCTGAAGGTGTTTCCCTCCTTGGGTAGCTCCTCCTGGTAAAGGTTTTTCCTTCCTCGGGTAGCTCCTCCTGGTAAAGGTGCTTTCCTCCTCGAGCAGCTCCTCCTGGTAAAGGTGTTTCGTCGGGCAGCTCCTCCTGGTAAAGGTGTTCCCTCGGGCTACTCCTCCTGGTAAAGGTGGTTCCTCGGTCCGATTCTCCTTGTAAAGGTGTTTCCTCGGGCATCTATTCCTGGTAAAGGCCTTTCCTCGGGCAGTTGCTCCTGGTAAAGGTGTATCCCTCCTCGGGCAGCTCCTCCTGGGAAAGGTGTCTCCTTTGGCGGCTCCTCCTGGTAAAGGTGTTTCCTGTGGCAGCTCCTCCTGGTAAAGGTGTTTCCTCGGGGAGCTCCTCCTGGTAAAGGTGTTTCCCTGCTCGGGTAGCTCCTCCTGGTAAAGTTGTTTCCCTCCCCGGGCAGCTCTTCCTGCTAAAGGTGTTTCCTTCAGCAGCTCCTCCTGGTAAAGTGTGTCCTCGGGCAGCTCCTCCTGGTAAAGATGTTTCCTCGGGCAGCTCCACCTGGTAAAGGTGTTTCCCTCCTTGGGCAGCTCCTCCTGGTAAATGTTTTTCCTCAGGCAGCTCCTTCTGGTAAAGGTGTTTCCTCGGGGAGCTTCTCCTGGTAAATGTGTTTCCCTGCTAGGGCAGCTCCCCCTGGTAAAGGTGTTTCCTCCGGCAGCTCCTCGGGTAGATCCTCCTTGTAAAGGTGTTTCCTCGTGCAGCTCCTGCTGATAAAGGTGTTTCCTCGGGCAGCTCCTCCTGGTAAAGGTGTTTCCCTCCTCGGGCAGCTCCTCATGGTAAAGTGTGTCCTCGGGCAGCTCCTCCTGCTGAAGGTGTTTCCCTCCTCGGGTAGCTCCTCCTGGTAAAGGTGTTTTCCTTCTCGAGCAGCTCCTCCTGGTAAAGGTGTTTCGTCGGGCAGCTTCTCCTGGTAAAGGTGGTCCCTCGGGCTACTCGTCCTGGTAAAGGTGGTTCCTCGGTCCGATTCTCCTTGTAAAGGTGTTTCCTCGGGCATCTACTCCTGGTAAAGGCCTTTCCTCGGGCAGTTGCTCCTGGTAAAGGTGTTTCCCTCCTCGGGCAGCTCCTCCTGGGAAAAGTGTCTCATTTGGCGGCTCCTCCTGGTAAAGGTGTTTCCTGGGGCAGCTCCTCCTGGTAAAGGTGTTTCCTCGGGGAGCTTCTCCTGGTAAAGGTGTTTCCCTGCTCGGGTAGCTCCTCCTGGTAAAGTTGTTTTCCCCTCCCCGGGCAGCTCTTCCTGCTAAAGGTGTTTCCTTCAGCAGCTCCTCCTGGTAAAGTGTGTCCTCGGGCAGCTCGTCCTGGTAAAGATGTTTCCTCGGGCAGCTCCTGCTGGTAAAGTGTGTCCTCGGGCAGCTCCTCCTGGTAAAGATGTTTCCTCGGGCAGCTCCTCCTGGTAAAGGTGTTTCCCTCCTCGGGCAGCTCCTCCTGGTAAAGGTGTTTCCCTCCCCGGGCAGCTCTTCCTGCTAAAGGTATTTCCTCGGGCAGCTCCTCCTGGTAAAGGTGTTTCCCTCTCGGGCATCTCCTCCTGGTAAAGGTGTTTCCCTCCTCCGGGAGCTCCTCCTGGTAAAGGTGTTTCCCTCCTCGGGCAGCTCCTCCTGGTAGAGGTGTTTCCCTCCTCGGCCAGCTCCTCCTGGTGAAGGTGTTTCCTCGTGCATCTCCACCCTGTAAAGGTGTTTCCCTCCTCTGGTAGCTCCTCCTGGTAAAGGTGTATCCCTCCTCCGGTAGCTCCTCCTGGGAAAGGTGTCTCCTCGGGCAGCTCCTCCTGGTAAAGGTGTTTCCTGGGGCAGCTCCTCCTGGTAAAGGAGTTTCCTCGGGCAGATCCTCCTTGTAAAGGTGTTTCCTCGGGCAGCTCCTCCTGATAAAGGTGTTTCCTCAGGCAGCTCCACTTGGTAAAGGTGTTTCCCTCCTTGGGCAGCTCCTCCTAGTTAAGGTGTTTCCTCAGGCAGCTCCTTCTGGTAAAGGTGTTTCCTCGGGGAGCTTCTCCTGGTAAATGTGTTTCCCTGCTAGGGCACCTCCCCCTGGTAAAGGTGTTTCCTCGGGCAGCTCCTCCTGGAAAACGTGTTTCCCTCTCGGGCATCTCCTCCTGGTAAAGGTGTTTCCCTCCTCCGGGAGCTCCTCCTGGTAAAGGTGTTTCCCTCCTCGGGCAGCTCCTCCTGGTAGAGGTGTTTCCCTCCTCGGCCAGCTCCTCCTGGTGAAGGTGTTTCCTCGTGCATCTCCACCCTGTAAAGGTGTTTCCCTCCTCTGGTAGGTCCTCCTGGTAAAGGTGTATCCCTCCTCCGGTAGCTCCTCCTGGGAAAGGTGTCTCCTCGGGCAGCTCCTCCTGGTAAAGGTGTTTCCTGGGGCAGCTCCTCCTGGTAAAGGTGTTTCCTCGGGCTGATCCTCCTTGTAAAGGTGTTTCCTCGGGCAGCTCCTCCTGATAAAGGTGTTTCCTCGGGCAGCTCCACATGGTAAAGGTGTTTCCCTCCTTGGGCAGCTCCTCCTGGTAAAGGTGTTTCCTCAGGCAGCTGCTTCTGGTAAAGGTGTTTCCTCGGGCAGCTCCTCGGGGAGATCCTCTTTGTAAAGGTGTTTCCTCGTGCAGCTCCTGCTGATAAAGGTGTTTCCTCGGGCAGCTCCTCCGGGTAAAGGTGTTTCTTCAGGCAGCTCCTTCTGTTAAAGGTGTTTCCCTCCTCGGGCAGCTCCTCATGGTAAAGTGTGTCCTCGGGCAGCTCCTCCTGCTGAAGGTGTTTCCCTCCTTGGGTAGCTCCTCCTGGTAAAGGTTTTTCGTCGGGCAGCTCCTCCTGGTAAAGGTGTTCCCTCGGGCTACTCCTCCTGGTAAAGGTGGTTCCTCGGTCCGATTCTCCTTGTAAAGGTGTTTCCTCGGGCATCTACTCCTGGTAAAGGCCTTTCCTCGGGCAGTTGCTCCTGGTAAAGGTGTTTCCCTCCTCGGGCAGCTCCTCCTGGGAAAGGTGTCTCCTTTGGCGGCTCCTCCTGGTAAAGGTGTTTCCTGTGGCAGCTCCTCCTGGTAAAGGTGTTTTCTCGGGGAGCTTCTCCTGGTAAAGGTGTTTCCCTGCTCGGGTAGCTCCTCCTGGTAAAGTTGTTTCCCTCCCCGGGCAGCTCTTCCTGCTAAAGGTGTTTCCTTCAGCAGCTCCTCCTGGTAAAGTGTGTCCTCGGGCAGCTCCTCCTGGTAAAGATGTTTCCTCGGGCAGCTCCTGCTGGTAAAGTGTGTCCTCGGGCAGCTCCTTCTGGTAAAGGTGTTTCCTCGGGGAGCTTCTCCTGGTAAATGTGTTTCCCTGCTAGGGCAGCTCCCCCTGGTAAAGGTGTTTCCTCCGGCAGCTCCTCGGGTAGATCCTCCTTGTAAAGGTGTTTCCTCGT
Source organism: Mobula birostris (assembly GCF_030028105.1). NCBI lineage: Eukaryota > Metazoa > Chordata > Chondrichthyes > Myliobatiformes > Myliobatidae > Mobula > Mobula birostris. Next base: position 54,628 of record NW_027278667.1, on the reverse strand, counting down.
GCAGCTCCTGCTGATAAAGGTGTTTCCTCGGGCAGCTCCTCCTGGTAAAGGTGTTTCCCTCCTCGGGCAGCTCCTCATGGTAAAGTGTGTCCTCGGGCAGCTCCTCCTGCTGAAGGTGTTTCCCTCCTTGGGTAGCTCCTCCTGGTAAAGGTTTTTCCTTCCTCGGGTAGCTCCTCCTGGTAAAGGTGTTTTCCTTCTCGAGCAGCTCCTCCTGGTAAAGGTGTTTCGTCGGGCAGCTTCTCCTGGTAAAGGTGGTCCCTCGGGCTACTCGTCCTGGTAAAGGTGGTTCCTCGGTCCGATTCTCCTTGTAAAGGTGTTTCCTCGGGCATCTACTCCTGGTAAAGGCCTTTCCTCGGGCAGTTGCTCCTGGTAAAGGTGTTTCCCTCCTCGGGCAGCTCCTCCTGGGAAAAGTGTCTCATTTGGCGGCTCCTCCTGGTAAAGGTGTTTCCTGGGGCAGCTCCTCCTGGTAAAGGTGTTTCCTCGGGGAGCTTCTCCTGGTAAAGGTGTTTCCCTGCTCGGGTAGCTCCTCCTGGTAAAGTTGTTTCCCTCCCCGGGCAGCTCTTCCTGCTAAAGGTGTTTCCTTCAGCAGCTCCTCCTGGTAAAGTGTGTCCTCGGGCAGCTCGTCCTGGTAAAGATGTTTCCTCGGGCAGCTCCTGCTGGTAAAGTGTGTCCTCGGGCAGCTCCTCCTGGTAAAGATGTTTCCTCGGGCAGCTCCTCCTGGTAAAGGTGTTTCCCTCCTCGGGCAGCTCCTCCTGGTAAAGGTGTTTCCCTCCTCCGGGAGCTCCTCCTGGTAAAGGTGTTTCCCTCCTCGGGCAGCTCCTCCTGGTAGAGGTGTTTCCCTCCTCGGCCAGCTCCTCCTGGTGAAGGTGTTTCCTCGTGCATCTCCACCCTGTAAAGGTGTTTCCCTCCTCTGGTAGCTCCTCCTGGTAAAGGTGTATCCCTCCTCCGGTAGCTCCTCCTGGGAAAGGTGTCTCCTCGGGCAGCTCCTCCTGGTAAAGGTGTTTCCTGGGGCAGCTCCTCCTGGTAAAGGAGTTTCCTCGGGCAGATCCTCCTTGTAAAGGTGTTTCCTCGGGCAGCTCCTCCTGATAAAGGTGTTTCCTCAGGCAGCTCCACTTGGTAAAGGTGTTTCCCTCCTTGGGCAGCTCCTCCTAGTTAAGGTGTTTCCTCAGGCAGCTCCTTCTGGTAAAGGTGTTTCCTCGGGGAGCTTCTCCTGGTAAATGTGTTTCCCTGCTAGGGCACCTCCCCCTGGTAAAGGTGTTTCCTCGGGCAGCTCCTCGGGGAGATCCTCCTTGTAAAGGTGTTTCCTCGTGCAGCTCCTGCTGATAAAGGTGTTTCCTCGGGCAGCTCCTCCTGGTAAAGGTGTTTCTTCGGGCAGCTCCTCCTGGTAAAGGTGTTTCCCTCCTCGGGCAGCTCCTCATGGTAAAGTGTGTCCTCGGGCAGGTCCTCCTGCTGAAGGTGTTTCCCTCCTTGGGTAGCTCCTCCTGGTAAAGGTTTTTCCTTCCTCGGGTAGCTCCTCCTGGTAAAGGTGCTTTCCTCCTCGAGCAGCTCCTCCTGGTAAAGGTGTTTCGTCGGGCAGCTCCTCCTGGTAAAGGTGTTCCCTCGGGCTACTCCTCCTGGTAAAGGTGGTTCCTCGGTCCGATTCTCCTTGTAAAGGTGTTTCCTCGGGCATCTATTCCTGGTAAAGGCCTTTCCTCGGGCAGTTGCTCCTGGTAAAGGTGTATCCCTCCTCGGGCAGCTCCTCCTGGGAAAGGTGTCTCCTTTGGCGGCTCCTCCTGGTAAAGGTGTTTCCTGTGGCAGCTCCTCCTGGTAAAGGTGTTTCCTCGGGGAGCTCCTCCTGGTAAAGGTGTTTCCCTGCTCGGGTAGCTCCTCCTGGTAAAGTTGTTTCCCTCCCCGGGCAGCTCTTCCTGCTAAAGGTGTTTCCTTCAGCAGCTCCTCCTGGTAAAGTGTGTCCTCGGGCAGCTCCTCCTGGTAAAGATGTTTCCTCGGGCAGCTCCACCTGGTAAAGGTGTTTCCCTCCTTGGGCAGCTCCTCCTGGTAATGTTTTTCCTCAGGCAGCTCCTTCTGGTAAAGGTGTTTCCTCGGGGAGCTTCTCCTGGTAAATGTGTTTCCCTGCTAGGGCAGCTCCCCCTGGTAAATGTGTTTCCTCCGGCAGCTCCTCGGGTAGATCCTCCTTGTAAAGGTGTTTCCTCGTGCAGCTCCTGCTGATAAAGGTGTTTCCTCGGGCAGCTCCTCCTGGTAAAGGTGTTTCCCTCCTCGGGCAGCTCCTCATGGTAAAGTGTGTCCTCGGGCAGCTCCTCCTGCTGAAGGTGTTTCCCTCCTCGGGTAGCTCCTCCTGGTAAAGGTGTTTTCCTTCTCGAGCAGCTCCTCCTGGTAAAGGTGTTTCGTCGGGCAGCTTCTCCTGGTAAAGGTGGTCCCTCGGGCTACTCGTCCTGGTAAAGGTGGTTCCTCGGTCCGATTCTCCTTGTAAAGGTGTTTCCTCGGGCATCTACTCCTGGTAAAGGCCTTTCCTCGGGCAGTTGCTCCTGGTAAAGGTGTTTCCCTCCTCGGGCAGCTCCTCCTGGGAAAAGTGTCTCATTTGGCGGCTCCTCCTGGTAAAGGTGTTTCCTGGGGCAGCTCCTCCTGGTAAAGGTGTTTCCTCGGGGAGCTTCTCCTGGTAAAGGTGTTTCCCTGCTCGGGTAGCTCCTCCTGGTAAAGTTGTTTCCCTCCCCGGGCAGCTCTTCCTGCTAAAGGTGTTTCCTTCAGCAGCTCCTCCTGGTAAAGTGTGTCCTCGGGCAGCTCGTCCTGGTAAAGATGTTTCCTCGGGCAGCTCCTGCTGGTAAAGTGTGTCCTCGGGCAGCTCCTCCTGGTAAAGATGTTTCCTCGGGCAGCTCCTCCTGGTAAAGGTGTTTCCCTCCTCGGGCAGCTCCTCCTGGTAAAGGTGTTTCCCTCCCCGGGCAGCTCTTCCTGCTAAAGGTATTTCCTCGGGCAGCTCCTCCTGGTAAAGGTGTTTCCCTCTCGGGCATCTCCTCCTGGTAAAGGTGTTTCCCTCCTCCGGGAGCTCCTCCTGGTAAAGGTGTTTCCCTCCTCGGGCAGCTCCTCCTGGTAGAGGTGTTTCCCTCCTCGGCCAGCTCCTCCTGGTGAAGGTGTTTCCTCGTGCATCTCCACCCTGTAAAGGTGTTTCCCTCCTCTGGTAGCTCCTCCTGGTAAAGGTGTATCCCTCCTCCGGTAGCTCCTCCTGGGAAAGGTGTCTCCTCGGGCAGCTCCTCCTGGTAAAGGTGTTTCCTGGGGCAGCTCCTCCTGGTAAAGGAGTTTCCTCGGGCAGATCCTCCTTGTAAAGGTGTTTCCTCGGGCAGCTCCTCCTGATAAAGGTGTTTCCTCAGGCAGCTCCACTTGGTAAAGGTGTTTCCCTCCTTGGGCAGCTCCTCCTAGTTAAGGTGTTTCCTCAGGCAGCTCCTTCTGGTAAAGGTGTTTCCTCGGGGAGCTTCTCCTGGTAAATGTGTTTCCCTGCTAGGGCACCTCCCCCTGGTAAAGGTGTTTCCTCGGGCAGCTCCTCCTGGAAAACGTGTTTCCCTCTCGGGCATCTCCTCCTGGTAAAGGTGTTTCCCTCCTCCGGGAGCTCCTCCTGGTAAAGGTGTTTCCCTCCTCGGGCAGCTCCTCCTGGTAGAGGTGTTTCCCTCCTCGGCCAGCTCCTCCTGGTGAAGGTGTTTCCTCGTGCATCTCCACCCTGTAAAGGTGTTTCCCTCCTCTGGTAGGTCCTCCTGGTAAAGGTGTATCCCTCCTCCGGTAGCTCCTCCTGGGAAAGGTGTCTCCTCGGGCAGCTCCTCCTGGTAAAGGTGTTTCCTGGGGCAGCTCCTCCTGGTAAAGGTGTTTCCTCGGGCTGATCCTCCTTGTAAAGGTGTTTCCTCGGGCAGCTCCTCCTGATAAAGGTGTTTCCTCGGGCAGCTCCACATGGTAAAGGTGTTTCCCTCCTTGGGCAGCTCCTCCTGGTAAAGGTGTTTCCTCAGGCAGCTGCTTCTGGTAAAGGTGTTTCCTCGGGCAGCTCCTCGGGGAGATCCTCTTTGTAAAGGTGTTTCCTCGTGCAGCTCCTGCTGATAAAGGTGTTTCCTCGGGCAGCTCCTCCGGGTAAAGGTGTTTCTTCAGGCAGCTCCTTCTGTTAAAGGTGTTTCCCTCCTCGGGCAGCTCCTCATGGTAAAGTGTGTCCTCGGGCAGCTCCTCCTGCTGAAGGTGTTTCCCTCCTTGGGTAGCTCCTCCTGGTAAAGGTTTTTCGTCGGGCAGCTCCTCCTGGTAAAGCTGTTCCCTCGGGCTACTCCTCCTGGTAAAGGTGGTTCCTCGGTCCGATTCTCCTTGTAAAGGTGTTTCCTCGGGCATCTACTCCTGGTAAAGGCCTTTCCTCGGGCAGTTGCTCCTGGTAAAGGTGTTTCCCTCCTCGGGCAGCTCCTCCTGGGAAAGGTGTCTCCTTTGGCGGCTCCTCCTGGTAAAGGTGTTTCCTGTGGCAGCTCCTCCTGGTAAAGGTGTTTTCTCGGGGAGCTTCTCCTGGTAAAGGTGTTTCCCTGCTCGGGTAGCTCCTCCTGGTAAAGTTGTTTCCCTCCCCGGGCAGCTCTTCCTGCTAAAGGTGTTTCCTTCAGCAGCTCCTCCTGGTAAAGTGTGTCCTCGGGCAGCTCCTCCTGGTAAAGATGTTTCCTCGGGCAGCTCCTGCTGGTAAAGTGTGTCCTCGGGCAGCTCCTTCTGGTAAAGGTGTTTCCTCGGGGAGCTTCTCCTGGTAAATGTGTTTCCCTGCTAGGGCAGCTCCCCCTGGTAAAGGTGTTTCCTCCGGCAGCTCCTCGGGTAGATCCTCCTTGTAAAGGTGTTTCCTCGTGCAGCTCCTGCTGATAAAGGTGTTTCCTCGGGCAGCTCCTCCTGGTAAAGGTGTTTCCCTCCTCGGGCAGCTCCTCATGGTAAAGTGTGTCCTCGGGCAGCTCCTCCTGCTGAAGGTGTTTCCCTCCTTGGGTAGCTCCTCCTGGTAAAGGTTTTTCCTTCCTCGGGTAGCTCCTCCTGGTAAAGGTGTTTTCCTTCTCGAGCAGCTCCTCCTGGTAAAGGTGTTTCGTCGGGCAGCTTCTCCTGGTAAAGGTGGTCCCTCGGGCTACTCGTCCTGGTAAAGGTGGTTCCTCGGTCCGATTCTCCTTGTAAAGGTGTTTCCTCGGGCATCTACTCCTGGTAAAGGCCTTTCCTCGGGCAGTTGCTCCTGGTAAAGGTGTTTCCCTCCTCGGGCAGCTCCTCCTGGGAAAAGTGTCTCATTTGGCGGCTCCTCCTGGTAAAGGTGTTTCCTGGGGCAGCTCCTCCTGGTAAAGGTGTTTCCTCGGGGAGCTTCTCCTGGTAAAGGTGTTTCCCTGCTCGGGTAGCTCCTCCTGGTAAAGTTGTTTCCCTCCCCGGGCAGCTCTTCCTGCTAAAGGTGTTTCCTTCAGCAGCTCCTCCTGGTAAAGTGTGTCCTCGGGCAGCTCGTCCTGGTAAAGATGTTTCCTCGGGCAGCTCCTGCTGGTAAAGTGTGTCCTCGGGCAGCTCCTCCTGGTAAAGATGTTTCCTCGGGCAGCTCCTCCTGGTAAAGGTGTTTCCCTCCTCGGGCAGCTCCTCCTGGTAAAGGTGTTTCCCTCCCCGGGCAGCTCTTCCTGCTAAAGGTATTTCCTCGGGCAGCTCCTCCTGGTAAAGGTGTTTCCCTCTCGGGCATCTCCTCCTGGTAAAGGTGTTTCCCTCCTCCGGGAGCTCCTCCTGGTAAAGGTGTTTCCCTCCTCGGGCAGCTCCTCCTGGTAGAGGTGTTTCCCTCCTCGGCCAGCTCCTCCTGGTGAAGGTGTTTCCTCGTGCATCTCCACCCTGTAAAGGTGTTTCCCTCCTCTGGTAGCTCCTCCTGGTAAAGGTGTATCCCTCCTCCGGTAGCTCCTCCTGGGAAAGGTGTCTCCTCGGGCAGCTCCTCCTGGTAAAGGTGTTTCCTGGGGCAGCTCCTCCTGGTAAAGGAGTTTCCTCGGGCAGATCCTCCTTGTAAAGGTGTTTCCTCGGGCAGCTCCTCCTGATAAAGGTGTTTCCTCAGGCAGCTCCACTTGGTAAAGGTGTTTCCCTCCTTGGGCAGCTCCTCCTAGTTAAGGTGTTTCCTCAGGCAGCTCCTTCTGGTAAAGGTGTTTCCTCGGGGAGCTTCTCCTGGTAAATGTGTTTCCCTGCTAGGGCACCTCCCCCTGGTAAAGGTGTTTCCTCGGGCAGCTCCTCCTGGAAAACGTGTTTCCCTCTCGGGCATCTCCTCCTGGTAAAGGTGTTTCCCTCCTCCGGGAGCTCCTCCTGGTAAAGGTGTTTCCCTCCTCGGGCAGCTCCTCCTGGTAGAGGTGTTTCCCTCCTCGGCCAGCTCCTCCTGGTGAAGGTGTTTCCTCGTGCATCTCCACCCTGTAAAGGTGTTTCCCTCCTCTGGTAGGTCCTCCTGGTAAAGGTGTATCCCTCCTCCGGTAGCTCCTCCTGGGAAAGGTGTCTCCTCGGGCAGCTCCTCCTGGTAAAGGTGTTTCCTGGGGCAGCTCCTCCTGGTAAAGGTGTTTCCTCGGGCTGATCCTCCTTGTAAAGGTGTTTCCTCGGGCAGCTCCTCCTGATAAAGGTGTTTCCTCGGGCAGCTCCACATGGTAAAGGTGTTTCCCTCCTTGGGCAGCTCCTCCTGGTAAAGGTGTTTCCTCAGGCAGCTGCTTCTGGTAAAGGTGTTTCCTCGGGCAGCTCCTCGGGGAGATCCTCTTTGTAAAGGTGTTTCCTCGTGCAGCTCCTGCTGATAAAGGTGTTTCCTCGGGCAGCTCCTCCGGGTAAAGGTGTTTCTTCAGGCAGCTCCTTCTGTTAAAGGTGTTTCCCTCCTCGGGCAGCTCCTCATGGTAAAGTGTGTCCTCGGGCAGCTCCTCCTGCTGAAGGTGTTTCCCTCCTTGGGTAGCTACTCCTGGTAAAGGTTTTTCGTCGGGCAGCTCCTCCTGGTAAAGGTGTTCCCTCGGGCTACTCCTCCTGGTAAAGGTGGTTCCTCGGTCCGATTCTCCTTGTAAAGGTGTTTCCTCGGGCATCTACTCCTGGTAAAGGCCTTTCCTCGGGCAGTTGCTCCTGGTAAAGGTGTTTCCCTCCTCGGGCAGCTCCTCCTGGGAAAGGTGTCTCCTTTGGCGGCTCCTCCTGGTAAAGGTGTTTCCTGTGGCAGCTCCTCCTGGTAAAGGTGTTTTCTCGGGGAGCTTCTCCTGGTAAAGGTGTTTCCCTGCTCGGGTAGCTCCTCCTGGTAAAGTTGTTTCCCTCCCCGGGCAGCTCTTCCTGCTAAAGGTGTTTCCTTCAGCAGCTCCTCCTGGTAAAGTGTGTCCTCGGGCAGCTCCTCCTGGTAAAGATGTTTCCTCGGGCAGCTCCTGCTGGTAAAGTGTGTCCTCGGGCAGCTCCTCCTGGTAAAGATGTTTCCTCGGGCAGCTCCTCCTGGTAAAGGTGTTTCCCTGCTCGGGCAGCTCCTCCTGGTAAAGGTGTTTCCCTCCCCGGGCAGCTCTTCCTGCTAAAGGTATTTCCTCGGGCAGCTCCTCCTGGTAAAGGTGTTTCCCTCTCGGGCATCTCCTCCTGGTAAAGGTGTTTCCCTCCTCCGGGAGCTCCTCCTGGTAAAGGTGTTTCCCTCCTCGGGCAGCTCCTCCTGGTAGAGGTGTTTCCCTCCTCGGCCAGCTCCTCCTGGTGAAGGTGTTTCCTCGTGCATCTCCACCCTGTAAAGGTGTTTCCCTCCTCTGGTAGCTCCTCCTGGTAAAGGTGTATCCCTCCTCCGGTAGCTCCTCCTGGGAAAGGTGTCTCCTCGGGCAGCTCCTCCTGGTAAAGGTGTTTCCCTCCTTGGGCAGCTCCTCGTGGTAAAGGTGTTTCTCAGGCAGCTCCTTCTGGTAAAGGTGTTTCCTCGGGGAGCTTCTCCTGGTAAATGTGTTTCCCTGCTAGGGCACCTCCCCCTGGTAAAGGTGTTTCCTCGGGCAGCTCCTCGGGGAGATCCTCCTTGTAAAGGTGTTTCCTCGTGCAGCTCCTGCTGATAAAGGTGTTTCCTCGGGCAGCTCCTCCTGGTAAAGGTGTTTCTTCGGGCAGCTCCTCCTGGTAAAGGTTTTTCCCGCCTCGGGCAGCTCCTCCTGGTAAAGGTGTTTTTCTCCTCGGGCAGCTCCTTCTGGTAAAGGTGTTTCCTCGGGCAGCTCCTCCTAGTAAAGGTGTTTCCCTCTTCGGGTAGCTCCTCCTGTTAAAGGTGTTTCCCTCCTCGGGCAGCTTCTCCTGGTAAAGGTGTTTCCACGGGAAGTTTCACCTGGTAAAGGTGTTCCCTCCTCAGGCAGCTCCTCCTGGTAAAGGTGTTTCCCTCCTCGGACAGCTCATCCTGGTAAAGGTGTTTCCCTCCTCGGGCAGATCCTCCTGGTAAAGGTGTTTCCCTCCTCGGGTAGCTCCTCCTGGTAAAGGTGGTTCCCTCCTCGGGCAACTCCTCCTGGGAAAGGTGTCTCCTCGGGCAGCTACTCCTGGTAAAGGTGTTTCCTCGGGCAGATCCTCCTTGTAAAGGTGTTTCCTCGTGCAGCTCCTCCTGGTAAAGGTGTTTCCTTGTGCAGCTGCTCCTGATAAAGGTGTTTCCTTGGGCAGCTCCTCCTGGTAAAGGTGTTTCCTCGTGCAGCTCCTGCTGATAAAGGTGTTTCCTCGGGCAGCTCCTCCTGGTAAAGGTGTTTCCTGGGGCAGCTCCTCCTGGTAAAGGTGATTCCTCGGGGAGCTTCTCCTGGTAAAGGTGTTTCCCTGCTCGGGCAGCTCCTCCTGGTAAAGGTGTTTCACTCCACGGGCAGCTCTTCCTGCTAAAGGTGTTTCCTTCAGCAGCTCCTCCTGGTAAAGGTCTTTCCCTCCTCGGGCAGCTCCTCCTGGTAAAGGTGTTTCCCTCCTCGGGCAGCTCCTCCTGGTAAAGGTGTTTCCCTCCTCGGGCAGCTCCTCCTGGTAAAGTGTGTCCTCGGGCAGCTCCTCCTGGTAAAGGTGTATCCCTCCCCGGGCAGCTCTTCCTGCTAAAGGTATTTCCTCGGGCAGCTCCTCCTGGTAAAGGTGTTTCCCTCTCGAGGATCTCCTCCTGGTAAAGGTGTTTCCCTCCTCCGGGAGCTCCTCCTGGTAAAGGTGTTTCCCTCCTCGGGCAGCTCCTCCTGGTAGAGGTGTTTCCTCGGGCAGATCCTCCTTGTAAAGGTGTTTCCTTGGGCAGCTCCTCCTGGTAAAGGTGTTTCCCTCCTCGGTCAGCTTGTCCTGCTAAAGGTGTTTCCTCGGGCAGCTACGCCTGGTAAATTTGTTTCCTCGGGCAGCTTCGCCTGCTGAAGGTGCTTCCCTCCTTGGGTAGCTCCTCCTGGTAAAGGTGTTTCCGTCCTCGGGCAGCTCATCCTGGTAAAGGTGTTTCCCTCCTCGGGCAGATCCTCCTGGTAAAGGTGTTTCCTCGGGCAGATCCTCCTTGTAAAGGTGTTTCCTCGGGCAGCTCCTCCTGATAAAGGTGTTTCCTCGGGCAGCTCCACCTGGTAAAGGTGTTTCCCTCCTTGGGCAGCTCCTCCTGGTAAAGGTGTTTCCTCAGGCAGCTCCTTCTGGTAAAGGTGTTTCCTCGGGGAGCTTCTCCTGGTAAATGTGTTTCCCTGCTAGGGCACCTCCCCCTGGTAAAGGTGTTTCCTCGGGCAGCTCCTCGGGGAGATCCTCCTTGTAAAGGCGTTTCCTCGTGCAGCTCCTGCTGATAAAGGTGTTTCCTCGGGCAGCTCCTCCTGGTAAAGGTGTTTCTTCGGGCAGCTCCTCCTGGTAAAGGTTTTTCCCGCCTCGGGCAGCTCCTCCTGGTAAACGTGTTTCCTCGGGCAGCTCCTCCTGGTGAAGGTGTTTCCTCGGGCAGCTTCTCCTGGTAAATGTGTATCCCTCCTCGGGCAGCTCCTCCTGGTAAAGGTGCTTCCCTCCTCGGGCAACTCCTCCTGGGAAAGGTGTCTCCTCGGGCAGCTACTCCTGGTAAAGGTGTTTCCTGGGGCAGCTACTCCTGGTAAAGGTGTTTCCTCGGGGAGATCCTCCTTGTAAAGGTGTTTCCTCGTGCAGCTCCTCCTGGTAAAGGTGTTTCCTCGGGCAGATCCTCCTTGTAAAGGTGTTTCCTCGGGCAGCTCCTCCTGATAAAGGTGTTTCCTCGGGCAGCTCCACCTGGTAAAGGTGTTTCCCTCCTTGGGCAGCTCCTCCTGGTAAATGTGTTTCCTCAGGCAGCTCCTTCTGGTAAAGGTGTTTCCTCGGGGAGCTTCTCCTGGTAAATGTGTTTCCCTGCTAGGGCAGCTCCCCCTGGTAAAGGTGTTTCCTCCGGCAGCTCCTCGGGGAGATCCTCCTTGTAAAGGTGTTTCCTCGTGCAGCTCCTGCTGATAAAGGTGTTTCCTCGGGCAGCTCCTCCTGGTAAAGGTGTTTCCCTCCTCGGGCAGCTCCTCCTGGTAAAGGTTTTTCCTTCCTCGGGTAGCTCCTCCTGGTAAAGGTGTTTTCCTTCTCGAGCAGCTCCTCCTGGTAAAGGTGTTTCGTCGGGCAGCTCCTCCTGGTGAAGGTGTTCCCTCGGGCTACTCCTCCTGGTAAAGGTGGTTCCTCGGTCCGATTCTCCTTGTAAAGGTGTTTCCTCGGGCATCTACTCCTGGTAAAGGCCTTTCCTCGGGCAGTTGCTCCTGGTAAAGGTGTTTCCCTCCTCGGGCAGCTCCTCCTGGGAAAAGTGTCTCATTTGGCGGCTCCTCCTGGTAAAGGTGTTTCCTGGGGCAGCTCCTCCTGGTAAAGGTGTTTCCTCGGGGAGCTTCTCCTGGTAAAGGTGTTTCCCTGCTCGGGTAGCTCCTCCTGGTAAAGTTGTTTCCCTCCCCGGGCAGCTCTTCCTGCTAAAGGTGTTTCCTTCAGCAGCTCCTCCTGGTAAAGTGTGTCCTCGGGCAGCTCCTCCTAGTAAAGATGTTTCCTCGGGCAGCTCCTGCTGGTAAAGTGTGTCCTCGGGCAGCTCCTCCTGGTAAAGATGTTTCCTCGGGCAGCTCCTCCTGGTAAAGGTGTTTCCCTGCTCGGGCAGCTCCTCCTGGTAAAGGTGTTTCCCTCCCCGGGCAGCTCTTCCTGCTAAAGGTATTTCCTTGGGCAGCTCCTCCTGGTAAAGGTGTTTCCCTCTCGGGCATCTCCTCCTGGTAAAGGTGTTTCCCTCCTCCGGGAGCTCCTCCAGGTAAAGGTGTTTCCCTCCTCGGGCAGCTCCTCCTGGTAGAGGTGTTTCCCTCCTCGGCCAGCTCCTCCTGGTGAAGGTGTTTCCTCGTGCATCTCCACCCTGTAAAGGTGTTTCCCTCCTCTGGTAGCTCCTCCTGGTAAAGGTGTATCCCTCCTCCGGTAGCTCCTCCTGGGAAAGATGTCTCCTCGGGCAGCTCCTCCTGGTAAAGGTGTTTCCTGGGGCAGCTCCTCCTGGTAAAGGAGTTTCCTCGGGCAGATCCTCCTTGTAAAGGTGTTTCCTCGGGCAGCTCCTCCTGATAAAGGTGTTTCCTCAGGCAGCTCCACTTGGTAAAGGTGTTTCCCTCCTTGGGCAGCTCCTCCTAGTTAAGGTGTTTCCTCAGGCAGCTCCTTCTGGTAAAGGTGTTTCCTCGGGGAGCATCTCCTGGTAAATGTGTTTCCCTGCTAGGGCACCTCCCCCTGGTAAAGGTGTTTCCTCGGGCAGCTCCTCGGGGAGATCCTCCTTGTAAAGGTGTTTCCTCGTGCAGCTCCTGCTGATAAAGGTGTTTCCTCGGGCAGCTCCTCCTGGTAAAGGTGTTTCTTCGGGCAGCTCCTCCTGGTAAAGGTGTTTCCCTCCTCGGGCAGCTCCTCATGGTAAAGTGTGTCCTCGGGCAGGTCCTCCTGCTGAAGGTGTTTCCCTCCTTGGGTAGCTCCTCCTGGTAAAGGTTTTTCCTTCCTCGGGTAGCTCCTCCTGGTAAAGGTGCTTTCCTCCTCGAGCAGCTCCTCCTGGTAAAGGTGTTTCGTCGGGCAGCTCCTCCTGGTAAAGGTGTTCCCTCGGGCTACTCCTCCTGGTAAAGGTGGTTCCTCGGTCCGATTCTCCTTGTAAAGGTGTTTCCTCGGGCATCTATTCCTGGTAAAGGCCTTTCCTCGGGCAGTTGCTCCTGGTAAAGGTGTTTCCCTCCTCGGGCAGCTCCTCCTGGGAAAGGTGTCTCCTTTGGCGGCTCCTCCTGGTAAAGGTGTTTCCTGTGGCAGCTCCTCCTGGTAAAGGTGTTTCCTCGGGGAGCTCCTCCTGGTAAAGGTGTTTCCCTCCTCGGGCAGCTCCTCATGGTAAAGTGTGTCCTCGGGCAGCTCCTCCTGCTGAAGGTGTTTCCCTCCTTGGGTAGCTCCTCCTGGTAAAGGTTTTTCCTTCCTCGGGTAGCTCCTCCTGGTAAAGGTGTTTTCCTTCTCGAGCAGCTCCTCCTGGTAAAGGTGTTTCGTCGGGCAGCTCCTCCTGCTAAAGGTGTTCCCTCGGGCTACTCCTCCTGGTAAAGGTGGTTCCTCGGTCCGATTCTCCTTGTAAAGGTGTTTCCTCGGGCATCTACTCCTGGTAAAGGCCTTTCCTCGGGCAGTTGCTCCTGGTAAAGGTGTTTCCCTCCTCGGGCTGCTCCTCCTGGGAAAAGTGTCTCATTTGGCGGCTCCTCCTGGTAAAGGTGTTTCCTGGGGCAGCTCCTCCTGGTAAAGGTGTTTCCTCGGGGAGCTTCTCCTGGTAAAGGTGTTTCCCTGCTCGGGTAGCTCCTCCTGGTAAAGTTGTTTCCCTCCCCGGGCAGCTCTTCCTGCTAAAGGTGTTTCCTTCAGCAGCTCCTCCTGGTAAAGTGTGTCCTCGGGCAGCTCCTCCTGGTAAAGATGTTTCCTCGGGCAGCTCCTGCTGGTAAAGTGTGTCCTCGGGCAGCTCCTCCTGGTAAAGATGTTTCCTCGGGCAGCTCCTCCTGGTAAAGGTGTTTCCCTGCTCGGGCAGCTCCTCCTGGTAAAGGTGTTTCCCTCCCCGGGCAGCTCTTCCTGCTAAAGGTATTTCCTCGGGCAGCTTCTCCTGATAAATGTGTATCCCTCCTCGGGCAGCTCCTCCTGGTAAAGGTGTTTCCCTCCTCGGGCAGCTCCTTCTGGTAAAGGTGTTTCCTCGGGCAGCTCCTCCTAGTAAATGTGTTTCCCTCCTCGGGTAGCTCCTCCTGTTAAAGGTGTTTCCCTCCTCGGGCAGATCCTCCTGGTAAAGATGTTTCCACGGGAAGCTTCACCTGGTAAAGGTGTTCAATCCTCGGGCAGCTCCTCCTGGTAAAGGTGTTTCCCTCCTCGCACAGCTCATCCTGGTAAAGGTGTTTCCCTCCTCGGGCAGATCCTCCTGGTAAAGGTGTTTCCCTCCTCGGGTAGCTCCTCCTGGTAAAGGTGCTTCCCTCCTCGGGCAACTCCTCCTGGGAAAGGTGTCTCCTCGGGCAGCTACTCCTGGTAAAGGTGTTTCCTGGGGCAGCTACTCCTGGTAAAGGTGTTTCCTCGGGCAGATCCTCCTTGTAAAGGTGTTTCCTCGTGCAGCTCCTCCTGGTAAAGGTGTTTCCTCGGGCAGATCCTCCTTGTAAAGGTGTTTCCTCGGGCAGCTCCTCCTGATAAAGGTGTTTCCTCGGGCAGCTCCACCTGGTAAAGGTGTTTCCCTCCTTGGGCAGCTCCTCCTGGTAAATGTGTTTCCTCAGGCAGCTCCTTCTGGTAAAGGTGTTTCCTCGGGGAGCTTCTCCTGGTAAATGTGTTTCCCTGCTAGGGCAGCTCCCCCTGGTAAAGGTGTTTCCTCCGGCAGCTCCTCGGGGAGATCCTCCTTGTAAAGGTGTTTCCTCGTGCAGCTCCTGCTGATAAAGGTGTTTCCTCGGGCAGCTCCTCCTGGTAAAGGTTTTTCCTTCCTCGGGTAGCTCCTCCTGGTAAAGGTGTTTTCCTTCTCGAGCAGCTCCTCCTGGTAAAGGTGTTTCGTCGGGCAGCTCCTCCTGGTAAAGGTGTTCCCTCGGGCTACTCCTCCTGGTAAAGGTGGTTCCTGGGTCCGATTCTCCTTGTAAAGGTGTTTCCTCGGGCATCTACTCCTGGTAAAGGCCTTTCCTCGGGCAGTTGCTCCTGGTAAAGGTGTTTCCCTCCTCGGGCAGCTCCTCCTGGGAAAAGTGTCTCATTTGGCGGCTCCTCCTGGTAAAGGTGTTTCCTGGGGCAGCTCCTCCTGGTAAAGGTGTTTCCTCGGGGAGCTTCTCCTGGTAAAGGTGTTTCCCTGCTCGGGTAGCTCCTCCTGGTAAAGTTGTTTCCCTCCCCGGGCAGCTCTTCCTGCTAAAGGTGTTTCCTTCAGCAGCTCCTCCTGGTAAAGTGTGTCCTCAGGCAGCTCCTCCTAGTAAAGATGTTTCCTCGGGCAGCTCCTGCTGGTAAAGTGTGTCCTCGGGCAGCTCCTCCTGGTAAAGATGTTTCCTCGGGCAGCTCCTCCTGGTAAAGGTGTTTCCCTGCTCGGGCAGCTCCTCCTGGTAAAGGTGTTTCCCTCCCCGGGCAGCTCTTCCTGCTAAAGGTATTTCCTTGGGCAGCTCCTCCTGGTAAAGGTGTTTCCCTCTCGGGCATCTCCTCCTGGTAAAGGTGTTTCCCTCCTCCGGGAGCTCCTCCTGGTAAAGGTGTTTCCCTCCTCGGGCAGCTCCTCCTGGTAGAGGTGTTTCCCTCCTCGGCCAGCTCCTCCTGGTGAAGGTGTTTCCTCGTGCATCTCCACCCTGTAAAGGTGTTTCCCTCCTCTGGTAGCTCCTCCTGGTAAAGGTGTATCCCTCCTCCGGTAGCTCCTCCTGGGAAAGGTGTCTCCTCGGGCAGCTCCTCATGGTAAAGGTGTTTCCTGGGGCAGCTCCTCCTGGTAAAGGAGTTTCCTCGGGCAGATCCTCCTTGTAAAGGTGTTTCCTCGGGCAGCTCCTCCTGATAAAGGTGTTTCCTCAGGCAGCTCCACTTGGTAAAGGTGTTTCCCTCCTTGGGCAGCTCCTCCTAGTTAAGGTGTTTCCTCAGGCAGCTCCTTCTGGTAAAGGTGTTTCCTCGGGGAGCATCTCCTGGTAAATGTGTTTCCCTGCTAGGGCACCTCCCCCTGGTAAAGGTGTTTCCTCGGGCAGCTCCTCGGGGAGATCCTCCTTGTAAAGGTGTTTCCTCGTGCAGCTCCTGCTGATAAAGGTGTTTCCTCGGGCAGCTCCTCCTGGTAAAGGTGTTTCTTCGGGCAGCTCCTCCTGGTAAAGGTGTTTCCCTCCTCGGGCAGCTCCTCATGGTAAAGTGTGTCCTCGGGCAGGTCCTCCTGCTGAAGGTGTTTCCCTCCTTGGGTAGCTCCTCCTGGTAAAGGTTTTTCCTTTCTCGGGTAGCTCCTCCTGGTAAAGGTGCTTTCCTCCTCGAGCAGCTCCTCCTGGTAAAGGTGTTTCGTCGGGCAGCTCCTCCTGGTAAAGGTGTTCCCTCGGGCTACTCCTCCTGGTAAAGGTGGTTCCTCGGTCCGATTCTCCTTGTAAAGGTGTTTCCTCGGGCATCTATTCCTGGTAAAGGCCTTTCCTCGGGCAATTGCTCCTGGTAAAGGTGTTTCCCTCCTCGGGCAGCTCCTCCTGGGAAAGGTGTCTCCTTAGGCGGCTCCTCCTGGTAAAGGTGTTTCCTGTGGCAGCTCCTCCTGGTAAAGGTGTTTCCTCGGGGAGCTTCTCCTGGTAAAGGTGTTTCCCTGCTCGGGTAGCTCCTCCTGGTAAAGTTGTTTCCCTCCCCGGGCAGCTCTTCCTGCTAAAGGTGTTTCCTTCAGCAGCTCCTCCTGGTAAAGTGTGTCCTCGGGCAGCTCCTCCTGGTAAAGATGTTTCCTCGGGCAGCTCCTGCTGGTAAAGTGTGTCCTCGGGCAGCTCCTCCTGGTAAAGATGTTTCCTCGGGCAGCTCCTCCTGGTAAAGGTGTTTCCCTGCTCGGGCAGCTCCTCCTGGTAAAGGTGTTTCCCTCCCCGGGCAGCTCTTCCTGCTAAAGGTATTTCCTCGGGCAGCTCCTCCTGGTAAAGGTGTTTCCCTGCTCGGGCAGCTCCTCCTGGTAAAGGTGTTTCCCTCCTCGGGCAGCTCCTCCTGGTAGAGGTGTTTCCCTCCTCGGCCAGCTCCTCCTGGTGAAGGTGTTTCCTCGTGCATCTCCACCCTGTAAAGGTGTTTCCCTCCTCTGGTAGCTCCTCCTGGTAAAGGAGTTTCCCTACACGGGCAGCTCCTCCTGGTAAAGGTGTTTCCTCGGTCAGCTCGTCCGGGTAAAGGTTTTTCCCTCCTCGGGCAGCTCCTCCTGGTAAAGGTGTTTCCCTCTTCGGGCAGCTGCTCCTGGTAAAGGTGTTTCCCTCCTCGGGCAGCTTCTCCTGGTGGAGGTGTTTCCTCTGGCAGCTCCTCCTGGAAAAGGTGTTTCCCTCCTCGGGCAGCTCCTCCTGGGAAAGGTGTTTCCTCGGGCAGCTTCCCCTGGTAAAGGTGTTTCCACGGGTAGTGTTTCCCTCCTCGGGCAGCTCCTCCTGGTAAAGATGTTTCCTCGGGCAGCTCCTCTTGGTAAAGGTGTTTCCCTCCTCGGGCACCTCCTCCTGGTAAAGGTGTTTCCTCGGGCAGCACCGCCTGGTAAAGGTGTTTCCCTGCTCGGGCAGCTCCTCCTGGTAAAGGTGTTTCCCTCCTCGGGCAGCTCCTTCTGGTAAACGTGTTTCCTCGGGCAGCTCCTCCTGGTAAAGGTGTTTTCTCGGGCAGCTCCTCCTGGTAAAGGTGCACCCCTCTTCGGGCAGCTCCTCCTGGTAAATGTGTTCCCTTGGGCAGCTCCTCCTGGTAGAGGTGTTTCCCTCCTCGGTCAGCTCCTCCTGCTAAAGGTGTTTCCCTCCTCGGGCAGCTTCTCCTGCTAAACGTTTTTCCTCGGCAGCTCCTCCTGGTAAAGGTGTTTCCCTCCTCAGGTAGCTCCTCCTGGTGAAGGTGTTTCCTCGGGCAGCTTCTCCTGGTAAAGGTGTTTCCTCGGGCAGATCCTCCTGGTAAATGTGCTCCCTTGGGCAGCTTCTCCTGGTAAAGGTGTTTTCTCGGGCAGCTCTTCCTGGTAGCAGTGTTTCCCTCCTCGGGCAGCTCCTCCTGGTAAAGGTGTTTCCACGTGCAGCTTCTCCTGGTAAAGGTGTTTCCCTCCTCGGGCAGCTTCTCCTGGTAAAGGTGTTTCCCTCCTCAGGCAGCTCCTCCTGCTAAAGGTGTTTTCCTCCTTGTGTAGCTCCTCCTGGTAAAGGTGTTTCCTTGGGCAGCTCCTCCTGGTAAAGGTGTTTCCCTCCTCGGGCAGCTCCTCCTGCTAAAGGTGTTTTCCTCCTTGTGTAGCTCCTCCTGGTAAAGGTGTTTCCTTGGGCAGCTCCTCCTGGTAAAGGTGTTTCCTCGGGCAGCTGCTCCTGGTAAAGGTGTTTCCCTCCACGGGCAGCTCCTCATGGTAAAGGTGTTTCCCTCCTCAGGCAGCTCCTCCTGGTAAAGGTGTTTTCCTCCTTGTGTAGCTTCTCCTGGTAAAGGTGTTTCCTTGGGCAGCTCCTCCTGGTAAAGGTGTTTCCCTCCTCGGGCAGCTCCTCCTGGTAAAGGAGTTTCCCTACACGGGCAGCTCCTCCTGGTAAAGGTGTTTCCTCGGTCAGCTCGTCCGGGTAAAGGTTTTTCCCTCCTCGGGCAGCTCCTCCTGGTAAAGGTGTTTCCCTCTTCGGGCAGCTGCTCCTGGTAAAGGTGTTTCCCTCCTCGGGCAGCTTCTCCTGGTGGAGGTGTTTCCTCTGGCAGCTCCTCCTGGTAAAGGTGTTTCCCTCCTCGGGCAGCTCCTCCTGGGAAAGGTGTTTCCTCGGGCAGCTTCTCCTGGTAAAGGTGTTTCCACGGGTAGTGTTTCCCTCCTCGGGCAGCTCCTCCTGGTAACGGTGTTTCCTCGGGCAACTCCTCCTGGTAAAGTTGTTTCCTCGGGCAGCTCCTCCTGGTAAAGTTGTTTCCGTCCTTGGGGAGCTCCTTCTGGTAAATGTGTTCCCTTGGGCAGCTTCTCCTGGTAAAAGTGTTTCCTCGGGCAGCTCCTCTTGGTAAAGGTGTTTCCCTCCTCGGGCAGCTCCTCCTGGTAAAGGTGTTTCCTCGGGCAGCACCTCCTGGTAAAGGTGTTTCCCTGCTCGGGCAGCTCCTCCTGGTAAAGGTGTTTCCCTCCTCGGGTAGCTCCTTCTGGTAAACGTGTTTCCTCGGGCAGCTTCTACTGGTAAAGGTGTTTCCTCGGGCAGCTCCTCCTGGTAAAGGTGTTTTCTCGGGCAGCTCCTCCTGGTAAAGGTGTTTCCTCGGGCAGATCCTCCTGGTAAATGTGCTCCCTTGGGCAGCTTCTCCTGGTAAAGGTGTTTTCTCGGGCAGCTCTTCCTGGTAGCGGTGTTTCCCTCCTCGGGCAGCTCCTCCTGGTAAAGGTGCTTCCTCGGGCATCTCCTCTTGGTAAAGGTGTTCCCTCGGGCAGCTCCTCCTGGTAAAGGTGTTTCCACGTGCAGCTTCTCCTGGTAAAGGTGTTTCCCTCCTCGGGCAGCTTCTCCTGGTAAAGGTGTTTCCCTCCTCGGGCAGCTCCTCCTGCTAAAGGTGTTTTCCTCCTTGTGTAGCTCCTCCTGGTAAAGGTGTTTCCTTGGGCAGCTCCTCCTGGTAAAGGTGTTTCCCGCCTCGGGCAGCTGCTCCTGGTAAAGGTGCTTCCCTCCACGGGCAGCTCCTCATGGTAAAGGTGTTTCCTCGGTCAGCTCCTCCGGGTAAAGGTTTTTCCCTCCTCGGGCAGCTTCTCCTGGTAAATGTGTTTTCCTCTTCGGGCAGCTCCTCCTGGTAAATGTGTTCCCTTGGGCAGCTTGTCCTGGTAAAGGTGTTTCTTCGGGCAGCTCTTCCTGGTAGAGGTGTATCCCTCCTCGGGCAGCTCCTCCTGGTAAAAGTGTTTCCTCGGGCAGCTCCGCCTGGTAAAGGTGTTTCCCTCCTCGGGCAGCTCCTCCTTGCAAAGGTGTTTCCTCGGGCAGCTTCTCCTGGTAAATGTGTTTCCTCGGGCAGCTCCTCCTGGTAAATGTGTTTTCCTCTACGGGCAGCTCCTCCTGGTAAATGTGTTCCCTTGGGCAGCTTGTCCTCGTAAAGGTGTTTCCTCGCGCAGCTCTTCCTGGTAGAGGTGTATCCCTCCTCGGGCAGCTCCTCCTGGTAAACGTGTTTCCTCGGGCATCCCCTCCTGGTAAAGGTGTTTCCCTCCTCGGGCAGCTCCTGCTGGTAAAGGTGTTTCCTCGGGCAGCTCCTCCTGGTAAAGGTGTTTCCCTCCTCGGGCAGCTCCTCTTGGTAAAGGTGTTCCCTCGGGCAGCTCCTCCTGGTAAAGATGTTTCCCTGCTCAGGCAGCTCCTCCTGGTAAACGTGTTTCTCTCATCGGGCGGCTCCACCTGGTAAATGTGTTCCGTTGGGCAGCTTCTCCTGGTAAAGGTGTTTTCTCGGGCAGCTCTTCCTGGTAGAGGTGTTTCCCTCTTCGGGCAGCTCCTCCTGGTAAAGGTGTTTCCTCGGGCATCTCCTCTTGGCAAAGGTGTTCCCTCGGGCAGCTCCTCCTGGTAAAGGTGTTTCCTCGTGCAGCTTCTCCTCGTAAAGGTATTTCCCTCCTCGGGCAGCTTCTCATGGTAAAGGTGTTTCCCTCCTCGGGCAGCTTCTCCTGGTAAAGGTGTTTCCCTCCTCAGGCAGCTCCTCCTGGTAAAGGTGTTTTCCTCCTTGTGTAGCTTCTCCTGGTAAAGGTGTTTCCTTGGGCAGCTCCTCCTGGTAAAGGTGTTTCCCTCCTCGGGCAGCTCCTCCTGGTAAAGGAGTTTCCCTACACGGGCAGCTCCTCCTGGTAAAGGTGTTTCCTCGGTCAGCTCGTCCGGGTAAAGGTTTTTCCCTCCTCGGGCAGCTCCTCCTGGTAAAGGTGTTTCCCTCTTCGGGCAGCTGCTCCTGGTAAAGGTGTTTCCCTCCTCGGGCAGCTTCTCCTGGTGGAGGTGTTTCCTCTGGCAGCTCCTCCTGGTAAAGTTGTTTCCCTCCTCGGGCAGCTCCTCCTGGGAAAGGTGTTTCCTCGGGCAGCTTCTCCTGGTAAAGGTGTTTCCACGGGTAGTGTTTCCCTCCTCGGGCAGCTCCTCCTGGTAACGGTGTTTCCTCGGGCAGCTCCTCCTGGTAAAGTTGTTTCCTCGGGCAGCTCCTCCTGGTAAAGTGGTTTCCGTCCTTGGGAGCTCCTTCTGGTAAATGTGTTCCCTTGGGCAGCTTCTCCTGGTAAAAGTGTTTCCTCGGGCAGCTCCTCCTGGTAAATTTGTTTCCCTCCTCGGGCAGCTCCTCCTGGTAAAGATGTTTCCTCGGGCAGCTCCTCTTGGTAAAGGTGTTTCCCTCCTCGGGCAGCTCCTCCTGGTAAAGGTGTTTCCTCGGGCAGCACCTCCTGGTAAAGGTGTTTCCCTGCTCGGGCAGCTCCTCCTGGTAAAGGTGTTTCCCTCCTCGGGTAGCTCCTTCTGGTAAACGTGTTTCCTCGGGCAGCTTCTACTGGTAAAGGTGTTTCCTCGGGCAGCTCCTCCTGGTAAAGGTGTTTTCTCGGGCAGCTCCTCCTGGTAAAGGTGTACCCCTCTTCGGGCAGCTCCTCCTGGTAAATGTGTTCCCTTGGGTAGCTTCTCCTGGTAAAGGTGTTTCCTTGGGCAGCTCCTCCTGGTAAAGGTGTTTCCCTCCTCGGGCAGCTCCTCCTGGTAAAGGAGTTTCCCTACACGGGCAGCTCCTCCTGGTAAAGGTGTTTCCTCGGTCAGCTCGTCCGGGTAAAGGTTTTTCCCTCCTCGGGCAGCTCCTCCTGGTAAAGGTGTTTCCCTCTTCGGGCAGCTGCTCCTGGTAAAGGTGTTTCCCTCCTCGGGCAGCTTCTCCTGGTGGAGGTGTTTCCTCTGGCAGCTCCTCCTGGTAAAGTTGTTTCCCTCCTCGGGCAGCTCCTCCTGGGAAAGGTGTTTCCTCGGGCAGCTTCTCCTGGTAAAGGTGTTTCCACGGGTAGTGTTTCCCTCCTCGGGCAGCTCCTCCTGGTAACGGTGTTCCCTCGGGCAGCTCCTCCTGGTAAAGTTGTTTCCTCGGGCAGCTCCTCCTGGTAAAGTGGTTTCCGTCCTTGGGGAGCTCCTTCTGGTAAATGTGTTCCCTTGGGCAGCTTCTCCTGGTAAAAGTGTTTCCTCGGGCAGCTCCTCCTGGTAAATTTGTTTCCCTCCTCGGGCAGCTCCTCCTGGTAAAGATGTTTCCTCGGGCAGCTCCTCTTGGTAAAGGTGTTTCCCTCCTCGGGCAGCTCCTCCTGGTAAAGGTGTTTCCTCGGGCAGCACCTCCTGGTAAAGGTGTTTCCCTGCTCGGGCAGCTCCTCCTGGTAAAGGTGTTTCCCTCCTCGGGTAGCTCCTTCTGGTAAACGTGTTTCCTCGGGCAGCTTCTACTGGTAAAGGTGTTTCCTCGGGCAGCTCCTCCTAGTAAAGGTGTTTTCTCGGGCAGCTCCTCCTGGTAAAGGTGTACCCCTCTTCGGGCAGCTCCTCCTGGTAAATGTGTTCCCTTGGGTAGCTTCTCCTGGTAAAGGTGTTTCCTTGGGCAGCTCCTCCTGGTAAAGGTGTTTCCCTCCTCGGGCAGCTCCTCCTGGTAAAGGAGTTTCCCTA
Source organism: Mobula birostris (assembly GCF_030028105.1). Lineage (NCBI taxonomy): Eukaryota > Metazoa > Chordata > Chondrichthyes > Myliobatiformes > Myliobatidae > Mobula > Mobula birostris. Next base: position 33,122 of record NW_027278667.1, on the reverse strand, counting down.
CACGGGCAGCTCCTCCTGGTAAAGGTGTTTCCTCGGTCAGCTCGTCCGGGTAAAGGTTTTTCCCTCCTCGGGCAGCTCCTCCTGGTAAAGGTGTTTCCCTCTTCGGGCAGCTGCTCCTGGTAAAGGTGTTTCCCTCCTCGGGCAGCTTCTCCTGGTGGAGGTGTTTCCTCTGGCAGCTCCTCCTGGTAAAGGTGTTTCCCTCCTCGGGCAGCTCCTCCTGGGAAAGGTGTTTCCTCGGGCAGCTTCTCCTGGTAAAGGTGTTTCCACGGGTAGTGTTTCCCTCCTCGGGCAGCTCCTCCTGGTAAAGATGTTTCCTCGGGCAGCTCCTCTTGGTAAAGGTGTTTCCCTCCTCGGGCAGCTCCTCCTGGTAAAGGTGTTTCCTCGGGCAGCACCGCCTGGTAAAGGTTTTTCCCTGCTCGGGCAGCTCCTCCTGGTAAAGGTGTTTCCCTTCTCGGGTAGCTCCTTCTGGTAAACGTGTTTCCTCGGGCAGCTCCTCCTGGTAAAGGTGTTTACTCGGGCAGCTCCTCCTGGTAGAGGTGTACCCCTCTTCGGGCAGCTCCTCCTGGTAAATGTGTTCCCTTGGGCAGCTCCTCCTGGTAGAGGTGTTTCCCTCCTCGGTCAGCTCCTCCTGGTAAAGGTGTTTCCCTCCTCGGGCAGCTTCTCCTCCTAAACGTTTTTCCTCGGCAGCTCCTCCTGGTAAAGGTGTTTCCCTCCTCAGGTAGCTCCTCCTGGTGAAGGTGTTTCCTCGGGCAGCTTCTCCTGGTAAAGGTGTTTCCTCGGGCAGATCCTCCTGGTAAATGTGCTCCCTTGGGCAGCTTCTCCTGGTAAAGGTATTTTCTCGGGCAGCTCTTCCTGGTAGCGGTGTTTCCCTCCTCGGGCAGCTCCTCCTGGTAAAGGTGTTTCCTCGGGCATCTCCTCTTGGTAAAGGTGTTCCCTCGGGCAGCTCCTCCTGGTAAAGGTGTTTCCACGTGCAGCTTCTCCTGGTAAAGGTGTTTCCCTCCTCGGGCAGCTTCTCCTGGTAAAGGTGTTTCCCTCCTCAGGCAGCTCCTCCTGCTAAAGGTGTTTTCCTCCTTGTGTAGTTCCTCCTGGTAAAGGTGTTTCCTTGGGCAGCTCCTCCTGGTAAAGGTGTTTCCCTCCTCGGGCAGCTGCTCCTGGTAAAGGTGTTTCCCTCCACGGGCAGCTCCTCATGGTAAAGGTGTTTCCTCGGTCAGCTCCTCCGGGTAAAGGTTTTTCCCTCCTCGGGCAGCTCCTCCTGGTAAATGTGTTCCCTTGGGCAGCTTGTCCTGGTAAAGGTGTTTCTTCGGGCAGCTCTTCCTGGTAGAGGTGTATCCCTCCTCGGGCAGCTCCTCCTGGTAAAAATGTTTCCTCGGGCAGCTCCGCCTGGTAAAGGTGTTTCCCTCCTCGGGCAGCTCCTCCTTGCAAAGGTGTTTCCTCGGGCAGCTTCTCCTGGTAAATGTGTTTCCTCGGGCAGCTCCTCCTGGTAAATGTGTTTTCCTCTTCGGGCAGCTCCTCCTGGTAAATGTGTTCCCTTGGGCAGCTTGTCCTCGTAAAGGTGTTTCCTCGCGCAGCTCTTCCTGGTAGAGGTGTATCCCTCCTCGGGCAGCTCCTCCTGGTAAACGTGTTTCCTCGGGCATCCCCTCCTGGTAAAGGTGTTTCCCTCCTCGGGCAGCTCCTGCTGGTAAAGGTGTTTCCTCGGGCAGCTCCTCCTGGTAAAGGTGTTTCCCTCCTCGGGCAGCTCCTCTTGGTAAAGGTATTCCCTCGGGCAGCTCCTCCTGGTAAAGATGTTTCCCTGCTCAGGCAGCTCGTCCTGGTAAACGTGTTTCTCTCATCGGGCGACTCCACCTGGTAAATGTGTTCCGTTGGGCAGCTTCTCCTGGTAAAGGTGTTTTCTCGGGCAGCTCTTCCTGGTAGAGGTGTTTCCCTCTTCGGGCAGCTCCTCCTGGTAAAGGTGTTTCCTCGGGCATCTCCTCTTGGTAAAGGTGTTCCCTCGGGCAGCTCCTCCTGGTAAAGGTGTTTCCTCGTGCAGCTTCTCCTGGTAAAGGTATTTCCCTCCTCGGGCAGCTTCTCATGGTAAAGGTGTTTCCCTCCTCGGGCAGCTTCTCCTGGTAAAGGTGTTTCCCTCCTCAGGCAGCTCCTCCTGGTAAAGGTGTTTTCCTCCTTGTGTAGCTTCTCCTGGTAAAGGTGTTTCCTCGGGCAGCTCCTCCTGGTAAAGGTGTTTCCCTCTTCGGGCAGCTGCTCCTGGTAAAGGTGTTTCCCTCCTCGGGCAGCTTCTCCTGGTGGAGGTGTTTCCTCTGGCAGCTCCTCCTGGTAAAGGTGTTTCCCTCCTCGGGCAGCTCCTCCTGGGAAAGGTGTTTCCTCGGGCAGCTTCTCCTGGTAAAGGTGTTTCCACGGGTAGTGTTTCCCTCCTCGGGCAGCTCCTCCTGGTAAAGATGTTTCCTCGGGCAGCTCCTCTTGGTAAAGGTGTTTCCCTCCTCGGGCAGCTCCTCCTGGTAAAGGTGTTTCCCTGGGCAGCACCGCCTGATAAAGGTGTTTCCCTGCTCGGGCAGCTCCTCCTGGTAAAGGTGTTTCCCTCCTCGGGTAGCTCCTTCTGGTAAACGTGTTTCCTCGGGCAGCTCCTCCTGGTAAAGGTGTTTTCTCGGGCAGCTCCTCCTGGTAAAGGTGTACCCCTCTTCGGGCAGTTCCTCCTGGTAAATGTGTTCCCTTGGGCAGCTCCTCCTGGTAGAGGTGTTTCCCTCCTCGGTCAGCTCCTCCTGGTAAAGGTGTTTCCCTCCTCGGGCAGCTTCTCCTGCTAAACGTTTTTCCTCGGCAGCTCCTCCTGGTAAAGGTGTTTCCCTCCTCAGGTAGCTCCTCCTGGTGAAGGTGTTTCCTCGGGCAGCTTCTCCTGGTAAAGGTGTTTCCTCGGGCAGATCCTCCTGGTAAATGTGCTCCCTTGGGCAGCTTCTCCTGGTAAAGGTGTTTTCTCGGGCAGCTCTTCCTGGTAGCGGTGTTTCCCTCCTCGGGCAGCTCCTCCTGGTAAAGGTGTTTCCTCGGGCATCTCCTCTTGGTAAAGGTGTTACCTCGGGCAGCTCCTCCTGGTAAAGGTGTTTCCACGTGCAGCTTCTCCTGGTAAAGGTGTTTCCCTCCTCGGGCAGCTTCTCCTGGTAAAGGTGTTTCCCTCCTCAGGCAGCTCCTCCTGCTAAAGGTGTTTTCCTCCTTGTGTAGCTCCTCCTGGTAAAGGTGTTTCCTTGGGCAGCTCCTCCTGGTAAAGGTGTTTCCCTCCTCGGGCAGCTGCTCCTGGTAAAGGTGTTTCCCTCCACGGGCAGCTCCTCATGGTAAAGGTGTTTCCTCGGTCAGCTCCTCCTGGTAAATTTTTTTCCTTCTTCGGGCAGCTCCTCCTGGTAAATGTGTTCCCTTGGGCAGCTTGTCCTGGTAAAGGTGTTTCTTCGGGCAGCTCTTCCTGGTAGAGGTGTATCCCTCCTCGGGCAGCTCCTCCTGGTAAAAGTGTTTCCTCGGGCAGCTCCGCCTGGTAAAGGTGTTTCCCTCCTCGGGCAGCTCCTCCTGGTAAATGTGTTTCCTCGGGCAGCTCCTCCTGGTAAAGGTGTTTCCCTCCTCGGGCAGCTCCTCTTGGTAAAGGTGTTCCCTCGGGCAGCTCCTCCTGGTAAAGATGTTTCCCTGCTCAGGCAGCTCCTCCTGGTAAACGTGTTTCTCTCATCGGGCGGCTCCACCTGGTAAATGTGTTCCGTTGGGCAGCTTCTCCTGGTAAAGGTGTTTTCTCGGGCAGCTCTTCCTGGTAGAGGTGTTTCCTCGGGCAGCACCGCCTGATAAAGGTGTTTCCCTGCTCGGGCAGCTCCTCCTGGTAAAGGTGTTTCCCTCCTCGGGTAGCTCCTTCTGGTAAACGTGTTTCCTCGGGCAGCTCCTCCTGGTAAAGGTGTTTTCTCGGGCAGCTCCTCCTGGTAAAGGTGTACCCCTCTTCGGGCAGTTCCTCCTGGTAAATGTGTTCCCTTGGGCAGCTCCTCCTGGTAGAGGTGTTTCCCTCCTCGGTCAGCTCCTCCTGGTAAAGGTGTTTCCCTCCTCGGGCAGCTTCTCCTGCTAAACGTTTTTCCTCGGCAGCTCCTCCTGGTAAAGGTGTTTCCCTCCTCAGGTAGCTCCTCCTGGTGAAGGTGTTTCCTCGGGCAGCTTCTCCTGGTAAAGGTGTTTCCTCGGGCAGATCCTCCTGGTAAATGTGCTCCCTTGGGCAGCTTCTCTTGGTAAAGGTGTTTTCTCGGGCAGCTCTTCCTGGTAGCGGTGTTTCCCTCCTCGGGCAGCTCCTCCTGGTAAAGGTGTTTCCTCGGGCATCTCCTCTTGGTAAAGGTGTTCCCTCGGGCAGCTCCTCCTGGTAAAGGTGTTTCCACGTGCAGCTTCTCCTGGTAAAGGTGTTTCCCTCCTCGGGCAGCTTCTCCTGGTAAAGGTGTTTCCCTCCTCAGGCAGCTCCTCCTGCTAAAGGTGTTTTCCTCCTTGTGTAGCTCCTCCTGGTAAAGGTGTTTCCTTGGGCAGCTCCTCCTGGTAAAGGTGTTTCCCTCCTCGGGCAGCTGCTCCTGGTAAAGGTGTTTCCCTCCACGGGCAGCTCCTCCTGGTAAAGGTGTTTCCTCGGTCAGCTCGTCCGGGTAAAGGTTTTTCCCTCCTCGGGCAGCTCCTCCTGGTAAAGATGTTTCCCCCTTCGGGCAGCTGCTCCTGGTAAAGGTGTTTCCCTCCTCGGGCAGCTTCTCCTGGTGGAGGTGTTTCCTGTGGCAGCTCCTCCTGGTAAAGGTGTTTCCCCTCCTCGGGCAGCTCCTCCTGGGAAAGGTGTTTCCTCTGGCAGCTCCTCCTGGTAACGGTGTTTCCTCGGGCAGCTCCTCCTGGTGAAGTTGTTTCGTCGGGCAGCTCCTCCTGGTAAAGTTGTTTCCGTCCTTGGGGAGCTCCTTCTGGTAAATGTGTTCCCTTGGGCAGCTTCTCCTGGTAAAAGTGTTTCCTCGGGCAGCTCCTCCTGGTAAATGTGTTTCCCTCCTCGGGCAGCTCCTCCTGGTAAAGATGTTTCCTCGGGCAGCTCCTCTTGGTAAAGGTGTTTCCCTCCTCGGGCAGCTCCTCCTGGTAAAGGTGTTTCCTCGGGCAGCACCTCCTGGTAAAGGTGTTTCCCTGCTCGGGCAGCTCCTCCTGGTAAAGGTGTTTCCCTCCTCGGGTAGCTCCTTCTGGTAAACGTGTTTCCTCGGGCAGCTTCTACTGGTAAAGGTGTTTCCTCGGGCAGCTCCTCCTGGTAAAGGTGTTTTCTCGGGCAGCTCCTCCTGGTAAAGGTGTATCCCTCTTCGGGCAGCTCCTCCTGGTAAATGTGTTCCCTTGGGTAGCTCCTCCTGGTAGAGCTGTTTCCCTCCTCGGTCAGCTCCTCCTGGTAAAGGTGTTTCCCTCCTCGGGCAGCTTCTCCTGCTAAACGTTTCTCCTTGGCAGCTCCTCCTGGTAAAGGTGTTTCCCTCCTCAGGTAGCTCCTCCTGGTGAAGGTGTTTCCTCGGGCAGCTTCTCCTGATAAAGGTGTTTCCTCGGGCAGATCCTCCTGGTAAATGTGCTCCCTTGGGCAGCTTCTCCTGGTAAAGGTGTTTTATCGGGCAGCTCCTCCTGGTAAAGGTGTTTCCCTCCTCGGGCAGCTCCTCCTGGTAAAGGTGTTTCCCTCCTCGGGCAGCTGCTCCTGGTAAAGGTGTTTCCCTCCACGGGCAGCTCCTCCTGGTAAAGGTGTTTCCTCGGTCAGCTCCTCCGGGTAAAGGTTTTTCCCTCCTTGGGCAGCTCCTCCTGGTAAAGGTGTTTCCCTCTTCGGGCAGCTGCTCCTGGTAAAGGTGTTTCCCTCCTCGGGCAGCTCCTCCTGGTAAAGGTGTTTCCCTCCTCGGGCAGCTCCTCCTGGGAAAGGTGTTTCTTCGGGCAGCTTCTCCTGGTAAAGGTGTTTCCATGGGTAGTGTTTCCCTCCTCGGGCAGCTTCTCCTGGTAACGGTGTTTCCTCGGGCAGCTCCTCCTGGTAAAGTTGTTTCCTCGGGCAGCTCCTCCTGGTAAAGGTGTTTCCGTCCTTGGGGAGCTCTTTCTGGTAAATGTGATCCCTTGGGCAGCTTCTCCTGGTAAAGGTGTTTCCTCGGGCAGCTCTTCCTGGTAGAGGTGTTTCCCTCCTCGGGCATCTCCTCTTGGTAAAGGTGTTTTATCGGGCAGCTTCCCCTGGTAAAAGTGTTTCATCGGGCAGCTCCTCCTGGTAAATGTGTTTCCCTCCTCGGGCAGCTCCTCCTGGTAAAGGTGTTTCCTCGGGCAGCTCCTCCTGGTAAAGGTGTTTCCCTCCTCGGGCAGCTCCTCCTGGTAAAGGTGTTCCCTCGGGCAGCTCCTCCTGGTAAAGGTGTTTCCCTCCTCGGGCAGCTCCTCCTGGTAAAGGTGTTCCCTCGGGCAGCTTCTCCTGTTAAAGGTGTTTCCTCGGGTAGTGTTTTCCTCCTCGGGCAGCTCCTCCTGGTAAACGTGTTTCCTTGGGCAGCTCCTCCTGGTAAAGGTGTTTCCCTCCTCGGGCAGCTCCTCCTGGTAAATGTGTTCCTTTGGGCATCTTGTCCTGGTAAAGGTGTTTCCTCGTGCAGCTCTTCCTGGTAGAGGTCTTTCCCCCCTCGAGCAGCTCCTCCTGGTAAAAGTGTTTCCTCGGGCAGCCCCTCCTGGTAAAGGTATTTCCCTCCTCGGGCAGCTCCTCCTGGTAAAGGTGTTTCCTCGGGCAGCTCCTCCTGGTAAAGGTGATTCCCTCCTCGGGCAGCTCCTCCTGGTAAAGGTGTTCCCTCGGGCAGCTCCTCCTGGTAAAGGTGTTTCCCAGCTCGGGCAGCTCCTCCTGGTAAACGTGTTTCTCTCCTCGGGCGGCTCCTCCTGGTAAACGTGTTTGCCTCCTCGGGCAGCTCCTCCTGGTAAAGGTGTTTCCTCGGACCGCTCCTCCTGGTAAAGGTGTTTCTTTGGGCAGCTCCTCCTGGTAAAGGTGTTTCCTCTGGCAGGTTCTCCTGGTAAAGGTGTTTCCCTGCTCGGGCAGCTCCACCTGGTAAACGTGTTTCCCTCCTCGGGCGGCTCCTTCTGGTAAACGTGTTTCCCACTTTGGGAGCTCCTCCTGGTAAAGGTGTTTCCCTGCTCGGGCAGCTCCTCCTGGTAAAGGTGTTTCCCTCCTCGGGTAGCTCCTTCTGGTAAACGTGTTTCCTCGGGCAGCTCCTCCTGGTAAAGGTGTTTCCTCGGACCGCTCCTCCTGGTAAAGGTGTTTCCTCTGGCAGCTTCTCCTGGTAAAGCTGTTTCCCTGCTCGGGCAGCTCCACCTGGTAAACGTGTTTCCCTCCTCGGGCGGCTCCTTCTGGTAAACGTGTTTCCCACTTTGGGAGCTCCTCCTGGTAAAGGTGTTTCCCTGCTCGGGCAGCTCCTCCTGGTAAAGGTGTTTCCCTCCTCGGGTAGCTCCTTCTGGTAAACGTGTTTCCTAGGGCAGCTTCTACTGGTAAAGGTGTTTCCTCGGGCAGCTCCTCGTGGTAAAGGTGTTTTCTCGGGCAGCTCCTCCTGGTAAAGGTGTACCCCTCTTCGGGCAGCTCCTCCTGGTAAATGTGTTCCCTTGGGCAGCTCCTCCTGGTAGAGGTGTTTCCCTCCTCGGTCAGCTCCTCCTGGTGAAGGTGTTTCCCTCCGCGGGCAGCTTCTCCTGCTAAACGTTTTTCCTCGGCAGCTGCTCCTGGTAAAGGTGTTTCCCTCCTCAGGTAGCTCCTCCTGGTGAAGGTGTTTCCTCGGGCAGCTTCTCCTGGTAAAGGTGTTTCCTCGGGCAGATCCTCCTGGTAAATGTGTTCCCTTGGGCAGCTTCTCCTGGTAAAGGTGTTTTCTCGGGCAGCTCTTCCTGGTAGCGGTGTTTCCCTCCTCGGGCAGCTCCTCCTGGTAAAGGTGTTTCCTCAGGCATCTCCTCTTGGTAAAGGTGTTTCCCGCCTCGGGCAGCTCCTCCTGGTAAAGGTGTTTCCCTCCTCGGGCAGTTCCTCCTGGTAAAGATGTTTCCGTCCTTGGGGAGCTCCTTCTGGTAAATGTGTTCCCTTGGGCAGCTTCTCCTGGTAAAGGTGTTTCCTCGGGCAGCTCTTCCTGGTAGAGGTGTTTCCCTCTTCGGGCATCTCCTCTTGGTACAGGTGTTCCCTCGGGCAGGTACTCCTGGTAAAGGTGTTTCCTTGGGCAGCTCCTCCTGGTAAAGGTGTTTCCCTCCTCGGGCAGCTCCTCCTGGTAAAGGTGTTTCCCTCCTCGGGCAGCTCCTCCTGGTAAAGGTGTTTCCTCGGGCATCTCCTCCTGGTAAAGGTGTTTCCCTCCTCAGTCAGCTCCTCCTGGTAAAGGTGTTTCCTCGGGCAGCTCCTCCTGGTAAATGTGTTTCCCTCCTCGGAAAGCTCCTGCTGGTAAAGGTGTTCCCTCGGGCAGCTTCTCCTGTTAAAGGTGTTTCCTCGGGCAGCTCCTCCTGGTAAAGGTGTTTCCTCTGGCAGCTTCTCCTTGTAAAGGTGTTTCTCTGCTCGGGCAGCTCCTCCTGGTAAACGTGTTTCCCTCCTCGGGCGGCTCCTTCTGGTAAACGTGTTTCCCACTTCGGGAGCTCCTCCTGGTAAAGGTGTTTCCCTCCTCGGGTATCTCCTCCTGGTGAAGGTGTTTCCTCGGGCAGCTTCTACTGGTAAAGGTGTTTCCTCGGGCAGCTCCTCCTGTTAAAGGTGCTTTCTCGGGCAGCTCCTCCTGGTAAAGGTGTACCCCTCCTCGGGCAGCTCCACCTGCTAAATGTGTTCCCTTGGGCAGCTCCTCCTGGTAGAGGTGTTTCCCTCCTCGGTCAGCCACTCCTAGTAAGCTTGTTTCCCTCCTCGAGCAGCTTCTCCTGCTAAACGTGTTTCCTCGGCAGCTCCTCCTGGTAAAGGTGTTTCCCTCCTCAGGTAGCTCCTCCTGGTGAAGGTGTTTCCTCGGGCAGCTTCTCCTGGTAAAGATGTTTTCCTCTTCGGGCAGCTTCTCCTGGTGGAGGTGTTTCCTCGGGCAGCTCCTCCTGGTAAAGGTGTTTCCTTCCTCGGGCAGCTCCTCCTGGGAAAGGTGTTTCCTCGGGCAGCTTCTCCTGGTAAACGTGTTTCCTTGGCAGCTCCTCCTGGTAAAGGTGTTTCCCTCCTCAGGTAGCTCCTCCTGGTGAAGGTGTTTCCTCGGGCAGCTTCTCCTGCTAAAGGTGTTTCCCCGGGCAGATCCTCCTGGCAAAAGTGTTCCCTTGTGCAGCTTCTCCTGGTAAAGGTGTTTTCTCGGGCAGCTCTTCCTGGTAGCGGTGTTTCCCTCCTCGGGCAGCTCCTCCTCGTAAAGGTGTTTCCTTGGGCATCTCCTCTTGGTAAAGGTGTTCCCTCGGGCAGCTCCTCCTGGTAAAGGTGTTTCCTCGGGCAGCTTCTCCTGGTAAAGGTGTTTCCCTCCTCGGGCAGCTCCTCCTGGTAGAGGTGTTTCCCTCCTGGGGCAGCTCCTCTTGGTAAAGGTGTTTCCTCGGGCAGCTTCTCCTGGTAAATGTGTTTCCTCGGGCAGCTCCTCCTGGTAAAGAAGTTCTCTCGGGCAGCTCCTCCTGGTAAAGGTGTTTCCCTCCTCGGGCAGCTCCTCCTGGTAAAGGTGTTTCCTCGGGCAGCACCTCCTGGTAAAGGTGATTCCCTGCTCGGGCAGCTCCTCCTGGTAAAGGTGTTTCCCTCCTCGGGTAGCTCCTTCTGGTAAACGTGTTTCCTCGGGCAGCTTCTACTGGTAAAGGTGTTTCCTCGGGCGGCTCCTCCTGGTAAAGGTGTTTTCTCGGGCAGCTCCTCCTGGTAAAGGTATACCCCTCTTCGGGCAGCTCCTCCTGGTAAATGTGTTCCCTTGGGCAGCTCCTCCTGGTAGAGGTGTTTCCCTCCTCGGTCAGCTCCTCCTGGTAAAGGTGTTTCCCTCCTCGGGCAGCTTCTCCTGCTAAACGTTTTTCCTCGGCAGCTCCTCCTGGTAAAGGTGTTTCCCTCCTCAGGTAGCTCCTCCTGGTGAAGGTGTTTCCTCGGGCAGCTTCTCCTGGTAAAGGTGTTTACTCGGGCAGATCCTCCTGGTAAATGTGTTCCCTTGGGCAGCTTCTCCTGGTAAAGGTGTTTTCTCGGGCAGCTCTTCCTGGTAGCGGTGTTTCCCTCCTCGGGCAGCTCCTCCTGGTAAAGGTGTTTCCTCGGGCATCTCCTATTGGTAAAGGTGTTCCCTCGGGCAGCTCCTCCTGGTAAAGGAGTTTCCACGTGCAGCTTCTCCTGGTAAAGGTGTTTCCCTCCTCGGGCAGCTTCTCCTGGTAAAGGTGTTTCCCTCCTCAGGCAGCTCCTCCTGCTAAAGGTGTTTTCCTCCTTGTGTAGCTCCTCCTGGTAAAGGTGTTTCCTTGGGCAGCTCCTCCTGGTAAAGGTCTTTCCCTCCTCGGGCAGCTGCTCCTGGTAAAGGTGATTCCCTCCACGGGCAGCTCCTCCTGGTAAAGGTGTTTCCCTCCTCGGGAAGCTCCTCCTGGTAAAGGTGTTTCCCTCCTCGGGCAGTTCCTCCTGGTAAATGTGTTCCCTTGGGCAGCTCCTCCTGGTAGAGCTGTTTCCCTCCTCGGTCAGCTCCTCCTGGTAAAGGTGTTTCCCTCCTCGGGCAGCTTCTCCTGCTAAACGTTTCTCCTTGGCAGCTCCTCCTGGTAAAGGTGTTTCCCTCCTCAGGTAGCTCCTCCTGGTGAAGGTGTTTCCTCGGGCAGCTTCTCCTGATAAAGGTGTTTCCTCGGGCAGATCCTCCTGGTAAATGTGCTCCCTTGGGCAGCTTCTCCTGGTAAAGGTGTTTTATCGGGCAGCTCCTCCTGGTAAAGGTGTTTCCCTCCTCGGGCAGCTCCTCCTTGTAAAGGTGTTTCCCTCCTCGGGCAGCTGCTCCTGGTAAAGGTGTTTCCCTCCACGGGCAGCTCCTCCTGGTAAAGGTGTTTCCTCGGTCAGCTCTTCCGGGTAAAGGTTTTTCCCTCCTTGGGCAGCTCCTCCTGGTAAAGGTGTTTCCCTCTTCGGGCAGCTGCTCCTGGTAAAGGTGTTTCCCTCCTCGGGCAGCTCCTCCTGGTAAAGGTGTTTCCCTCCTCGGGCAGCTCCTCCTGGGAAAGGTGTTTCTTCGGGCAGCTTCTCCTGGTAAAGGTGTTTCCATGGGTAGTGTTTCCCTCCTCGGGCAGCTTCTCCTGGTAACGGTGTTTCCTCGGGCAGCTCCTCCTGGTAAAGTTGTTTCCTCGGGCAGCTCCTCCTGGTAAAGGTGTTTCCGTCCTTGGGGAGCTCTTCCTGGTAAATGTGATCCCTTGGGCAGCTTCTCCTGGTAAAGGTGTTTCCTCGGGCAGCTCTTCCTGGTAGAGGTGTTTCCCTCCTCGGGCATCTCCTCTTGGTAAAGGTGTTTTATCGGGCAGCTTCCCCTGGTAAAAGTGTTTCATCGGGCAGCTCCTCCTGGTAAATGTGTTTCCCTCCTCGGGCAGCTCCTCCTGGTAAAGGTGTTTCCTCGGGCAGCTCCTCCTGGTAAAGGTGTTTCCCTCCTCGGGCAGCTCCTCCTGGTAAAGGTGTTCCCTCGGGCAGCTCCTCCTGGTAAAGGTGTTTCCCTCCTCGGGCAGCTCCTCCTGGTAAAGGTGTTCCCTCGGGCAGCTTCTCCTGTTAAAGGTGTTTCCTCGGGTAGTGTTTTCCTCCTCGGGCAGCTCCTCCTGGTAAACGTGTTTCCTTGGGCAGCTCCTCCTGGTAAAGGTGTTTCCCTCCTCGGGCAGCTCCTCCTGGTAAATGTGTTCCTTTGGGCATCTTGTCCTGGTAAAGGTGTTTCCTCGTGCAGCTCTTCCTGGTAGAGGTCTTTCCCCCCTCGAGCAGCTCCTCCTGGTAAAAGTGTTTCCTCGGGCAGCCCCTCCTGGTAAAGGTATTTTCCTCCTCGGGCAGCTCCTCCTGGTAAAGGTGTTTCCTCGGGCAGCTCCTCCTGGTAAAGGTGATTCCCTCCTCGGGCAGCTCCTCCTGGTAAAGGTGTTCCCTCGGGCAGCTCCTCCTGGTAAAGTTGTTTCCCAGCTCGGGCAGCTCCTCCTGGTAAACGTGTTTCTCTCCTCGGGCGGCTCCTCCTGGTAAACGTGTTTGCCTCCTCGGGCAGCTCCTCCTGGTAAAGGTGTTTCCTCGGACCGCTCCTCCTGGTAAAGGTGTTTCCTCTGGCAGGTTCTCCTGGTAAAGGTGTTTCCCTGCAGGGCAGCTCCACCTGGTAAACGTGTTTCCCTCCTCGGGCGGCTCCTTCTGGTAAACGTGTTTCCCACTTTGGGAGCTCCTCCTGGTAAAGGTGTTTCCCTGCTCGGGCAGCTCCTCCTGGTAAAGGTGTTTCCCTCCTCGGGTAGCTCCTTCTGGTAAACGTGTTTCCTCGGGCAGCTCCTCCTGGTAAAGGTGTTTCCTCGGACCGCTCCTCCTGGTAAAGGTGTTTCTTCGGGCAGCTCCTCCTGGTAAAGGTGTTTCCTCTGGCAGCTTCTCCTGGTAAAGCTGTTTCCCTGCTCGGGCAGCTCCACCTGGTAAACGTGTTTCCCTCCTCGGGCGGCTCCTTCTGGTAAACGTGTTTCCCACTTTGGGAGCTCCTCCTGGTAAAGGTGTTTTCTCGGGCAGCTCCTCCTGGTAAAGGTGTACCCCTCTTCGGGCAGCTCCTCCTGGTAAATGTGTTCCCTTGGGCCGCTCCTCCTGGTAGAGGTGTTTCCCTCCTCGGTCAGCTCCTCCTGGTGAAGGTGTTTCCCTCCGCTGGCAGCTTCTCCTGCTAAACGTTTTTCCTCGGCAGCTGCTCCTGGTAAAGGTGTTTCCCTCCTCAGGTAGCTCCTCCTGGTGAAGGTGTTTCCTCGGGCAGCTTCTCCTGGTAAAGGTGTTTCCTCGGGCAGATCCTCCTGGTAAATGTGTTCCCTTGGGCAGCTTCTCCTGGTAAAGGTGTTTTCTCGGGCAGCTCTTCCTGGTAGCGGTGTTTCCCTCCTCGGGCAGCTCCTCCTGGTAAAGGTGTTTCCTCAGGCATCTCCTCTTGGTAAAGGTGTTTCCCGCCTCGGGCAGCTCCTCCTGGTAAAGGTGTTTCCCTCCTCGGGCAGTTCCTCCTGGTAAAGATGTTTCCGTCCTTGGGGAGCTCCTTCTGGTAAATGTGTTCCCTTGGGCAGCTTCTCCTGGTAAAGGTGTTTCCTCGGGCAGCTCTTCCTGGTAGAGGTGTTTCCCTCTTCGGGCATCTCCTCTTGGTACAGGTGTTCCCTCGGGCAGGTACTCCTGGTAAAGGTGTTTCCTTGGGCAGCTCCTCCTGGTAAAGGTGTTTCCCTCCTCGGGCAGCTCCTCCTGGTAAAGGTGTTTCCCTCCTCGGGCAGCTCCTCCTGGTAAAGGTGTTTCCTCGGGCATCTCCTCCTGGTAAAGGTGTTTCCCTCCTCAGTCAGCTCCTCCTGGTAAAGGTGTTTCCTCGGGCAGCTCCTCCTGGTAAATGTGTTTCCCTCCTCGGAAAGCTCCTGCTGGTAAAGGTGTTCCCTCGGGCAGCTTCTCCTGTTAAAGGTGTTTCCTCGGGCAGCTCCTCCTGGTAAAGGTGTTTCCTCTGGCAGCTTCTCCTTGTAAAGGTGTTTCTCTGCTCGGGCAGCTCCTCCTGGTAAACGTGTTTCCCTCCTCGGGCGGCTCCTTCTGGTAAACGTGTTTCCCACTTCGGGAGCTCCTCCTGGTAAAGGTGTTTCCCTCCTTGGGTATCTCCTCCTGGTGAAGGTGCTTCCTCGGGCAGCTTCTACTGGTAAAGGTGTTTCCTCGGGCAGCTCCTCCTGTTAAAGGTGCTTTCTCGGGCAGCTCCTCCTGGTAAAGGTGTACCCCTCTTCGGGCAGCTCCACCTGCTAAATGTGTGCCCTTGGGCAGCTCCTCCTGGTAGAGGTGTTTCCCTCCTCGGTCAGCTACTCCTAGTAAGCTTGTTTCCCTCCTCGAGCAGCTTCTCCTGCTAAACGTGTTTCCTCGGCAGCTCCTCCTGGTAAAGGTGTTTCCCTCCTCAGGTAGCTCCTCCTGGTGAAGGTGTTTCCTCGGGCAGCTTCTCCTGGTAAAGATGTTTTCCTCTTCGGGCAGCTTCTCCTGGTGGAGGTGTTTCCTCGGGCAGCTCCTCCTGGTAAAGGTGTTTCCTTCCTCGGGCAGCTCCTCCTGGGAAAGGTGTTTCCTCGGGCAGCTTCTCCTGGTAAACGTGTTTCCTTGGCAGCTCCTCCTGGTAAAGGTGTTTCCCTCCTCAGGTAGCTCCTCCTGGTGAAGGTGTTTCCTCGGGCAGCTTCTCCTGCTAAAGGTGTTTCCCCGGGCAGATCCTCCTGGCAAAAGTGTTCCCTTGTGCAGCTTCTCCTGGTAAAGGTGTTTTCTCGGGCAGCTCTTCCTGGTAGCGGTGTTTCCCTCCTCGGGCAGCTCCTCCTCGTAAAGGTGTTTCCTTGGGCATCTCCTCTTGGTAAAGGTGTTCCCTCGGGCAGCTCCTCCTGGTAAAGGTGTTTCCTCGGGCAGCTTCTCCTGGTAAAGGTGTTTCCCTCCTCGGGCAGCTCCTCCTGGTAGAGGTGTTTCCCTCCTGGGGCAGCTCCTCTTGGTAAAGGTGTTTCCTCGGGCAGCTTCTCCTGGTAAATGTGTTTCCTCGGGCAGCTCCTCCAGGTAAAGAAGTTCTCTCGGGCAGCTCCTCCTGGTAAAGGTGTTTCCCTCTTCGGGCAGCTGCTCCTGGTAAAGGTGTTTCCCTCCTCGGGCAGCTTCTCCTGGTGGAGGTGTTTCCTCGGGCAGCTCCTCCTGGTAAAGGTGTTTCCCTCCTCGGGCAGCTCCTCCTGGGAAAGGTGTTTCCTCGGGCAGCTTCTCCTGGTAAGGGTGTTTCCACGGGTAGTGTTTCCCTCCTCGGCCAGCTCCTCCTGGTAACGGTGTTTCCTCGGGCAGCTCCTCCTGGTAAACTTGTTTCCTCGGGCAGCTCCTTCTGGTAAAGGTGTTTCCGTCCTTGGGGAGCTCCTTCTGGTAAATGTGTTCCCTTGGGCAGCTTCTCCTGGTAAAAGTGTTTCCTCGGGCAGCTCCTCCTGGTAAATGTGTTTCCCTCCTCGGGCAGCTCCTCCTGGTAAAGGTGTTTCCTCGGGCAGCTCCTCTTGGTAAAGGTGTTTCCCTCCTCGGGCAGCTCCTCCTGGTAAAGGTGTTTCCTCGGGCAGCACCTCCTGGTAAAGGTGATTCCCTGCTCGGGCAGCTCCTCCTGGTAAAGGTGTTTCCCTCCTCGGGTAGCTCCTTCTGGTAAACGTGTTTCCTCGGGCAGCTTCTACTGGTAAAGGTGTTTCCTCGGGCGGCTCCTCCTGGTAAAGGTGTTTTCTCGGGCAGCTCCTCCTGGTAAAGGTATACCCCTCTTCGGGCAGCTCCTCCTGGTAAATGTGTTCCCTTGGGCAGCTCCTCCTGGTAGAGGTGTTTCCCTCCTCGGTCAGCTCCTCCTGGTAAAGGTGTTTCCCTCCTCGGGCAGCTTCTCCTGCTAAACGTTTTTCCTCGGCAGCTCCTCCTGGTAAAGGTGTTTCCCTCCTCAGGTAGCTCCTCCTGGTGAAGGTGTTTCCTCGGGCAGCTTCTCCTGGTAAAGGTGTTTACTCGGGCAGATCCTCCTGGTAAATGTGTTCCCTTGGGCAGCTTCTCCTGGTAAAGGTGTTTTCTCGGGCAGCTCTTCCTGGTAGCGGTGTTTCCCTCCTCGGGCAGCTCCTCCTGGTAAAGGTGTTTCCTCGGGCATCTCCTATTGGTAAAGGTGTTCCCTCGGGCAGCTCCTCCTGGTAAAGGAGTTTCCACGTGCAGCTTCTCCTGGTAAAGGTGTTTCCCTCCTCGGGCAGCTTCTCCTGGTAAAGGTGTTTCCCTCCTCAGGCAGCTCCTCCTGCTAAAGGTGTTTTCCTCCTTGTGTAGCTCCTCCTGGTAAAGGTGTTTCCTTGGGCAGCTCCTCCTGGTAAAGGTGTTTCCCTCCTCGGGCAGCTGCTCCTGGTAAAGGTGTTTCCCTCCACGGGCAGCTCCTCCTGGTAAAGTTGTTTCCTCGGTCAGCTCCTCCGGGTAAAGGTTTTTCCCTCCTCGGGCAGCTCCTCCTGGTAAAGGTGTTTCCCTCTTCGGGCAGCTGCTCCTGGTAAAGGTGTTTCCCTCCTCGGGAAGCTCCTCCTGGTAAAGGTGTTTCCCTCCTCGGGCAGTTCCTCCTGGTAAAGGTGTTTCCTCGGGCAGCTTCTCCTGGTAAAGGTGTTTCCACGGGTAGTGTTTCCCTCCTCGGGCAGCTTCTCCTGGTAACGGTGTTTCCTCGGGCAGCTCCTCCTGGTAAAGTTGTTTCCTCGGGCAGCTCCTCCTGGTAAAGGTGTTTCCGTCCTTGGGGAGCTCCTTCTGGTAAATGTGATCCCTTGGGCAGCTTCTCCTGGTAAAGGTGTTTCCTCGGGCAGCTTCTCCTGGTAAAGGTGTTTCCACGGGTAGTGTTTCCCTCCTCGGGCAGCTTCTCCTGGTAACGGTGTTTCCTCGGGCAGCTCCTCCTGGTAAAGTTGTATCCTCGGGCAGCTCCTCCTGGTAAAGGTGTTTCCGTCCTTGGGGAGCTCCTTCTGGTAAATGTGATCCCTTGGGCAGCTTCTCCTGGTAAAGGTGTTTCCTCGGGCAGCTCTTCCTGGTAGAGGTGTTTCCCTCCTCGGGCATCTCCTCTTGGTAAAGGTGTTTTATCGGGCAGCTTCCCCTGGTAAAAGTGTTTCCTCGGGCAGCTTCTCCTGGTAAATGTGTTTCCCTCCTCGGGCAGCTCCTCCTGGTAAAGGTGTTTGCTCGGGCAGCTCCTCCTGGTAAAGGTATTTCCCTCGGGCAGCTTCTCCTGTTAAAGGTGTTTCCTCGGGTAGTGTTTCCCTCCTCGGGCAGCTCCTCCTGGTAAAGGTGTTTCCTTGGGCAGCTCCTCCTGGTAAAGGTGTTTCCCTCCTCGGGGAGCTCCTCCTGGTAAATGTGTTCCTTTGGGCAACTTGTCCTGGTAAAGGTGTTTCCTCGGGCAGCTCTTCCTGGTAGAGGTGTTTCCCCCCTCGGGCAGCTCCTCCTGGTAAAAGTGTTTCCTCGGGCAGCCCCTCCTGGTAAAGGTGTTTCCCTCCTCGGGCAGCTCCTCCTGGTAAAGGTGTTTCCTCGGGCAGCTCCTCCTGGTAAAGGTATTTCCCTCCTCGGGCAGCTCCTCCTGGTAAAGGTGTTTCCTCGGGCAGCTCCTCCTGGTAAAGGTGTTTCCCTCCTCGGGCAGCTCCTCCTGGTAAAGGTGTTCCCTCGGGCAGCTTCTCCTGTTAAAGGTGTTTCCTCGGGTAGTGTGTCCCTCCTCGGGCAGCTCCTCCTGGTAAAGGTGTTTCCTTGGGCAGCTCCTCCTGGTAAAGGTGTTTCCCTCCTCGGGGAGCTCCTCCTGGTAAATGTGTTCCTTTGGGCATCTTGTCCTGGTAAAGGTGTTTCCTCGGGCAGCTCTTCCTGGTAGAGGTGTTTCCCCCCTCGTTCAGCTCCTCCAGGTAAAGGTTTTTCCCTCCTCGGGCAGCCCCTCCTGGTAAAGGTGTTTCCCTCCTCGGGCAGCTCCTCCTGGTAAAGGTGTTTCCTCGGGCAGCTCCTCCTGGTAAAGGTGATTCCCTCCTCAGGCAGCTCCTCCTGGTAAAGGTGTTCCCTCGGGCAGCTCCTCCTGGTAAAGGTGTTTCCCAGCTCGGGCAGCTCCTCCTGGTAAATGTGTTTCTCTCCTCGGGCGGCTCCTCCTGGTAAACGTGTTTGCCTCCTCGGGCAGCTCCTCCTGGTAAAGGTGTTTCCTCGGACCGCTCCTCCTGGTAAAGGTGTTTCCTCGGGCAGCTCCTCCTGGTAAAGGTGTTTCCTCTGGCAGCTTCTCCTGGTAAATGTGTTTCCCTGCTCGGGCAGCTCCACCTGGTAAACGTGTTTCCCTCCTCGGGCAGCTCCTCCTGGTAAAGGTGTTTTCTCGGGCAGCTCCTCCTGGTAAAGGTGTACCCCTCCTCGGGCAGCTCCACCTGGTAAATGTCTTCCCTTGGGCAGCTCCTCCTGGTAGAGGTGTTTCCCTCCTCGGTCAGCTACTCCTGGTAAGGTTGTTTCCCTCCTCGAGCAGCTTCTCCTGCTAAACGTGTTTCCTCGGCAGCTCCTCCTGGTAAAGGTGTTTCCCTCCTCAGGTAGCTCCTCCTGGTGAAGGTGTTTCCTCGGGCAGCTTCTCCTGGTAAAGGTGTTTCCTCGTGCAGATCCTCCTGGCAAAAGTGTTCCCTTGTGCAGCTTCTCCTGGTAAAGGTGTTTTCTCGGGCAGCTCTTCCTGGTAGCGGTGTTTCCCTCCTCGGGCAGCTCCTCCTCGTAAAGGTGTTTCCTCGGGCATCTCCTCTTGGTAAAGGTGTTTCCTCGGGCAGCTTCTCCTGGTAAAGGTGTTTCCCTCCTCGGGCAGCTCCTCCTGGTAGAGGTGTTTCCCTCCTGGGGCTGCTCCTCTTGGTAAAGGTGTTTCCTCGGGCAGCTTCTCCTGGTAAATGTGTTTCCTCGGGCAGCTCCTCCAGGTAAAGGTGTTCTCTCGGGTAGCTCCTCCTGGTAAAGGTGTTTCCTTGGGCAGCTCCTCCTGGTAAAGGTGTTTCCCTCCTCAGGTAGCTCCTCCTGGTGAAGGTGTTTCCTCGGGCAGCTTCTCCTGGTAAAGGTGTTTCCTCGGTCAGTTCGTCCGAGTTAAGGTTTTTCCCTCCTCGGGCAGCTCCTCCTGGTAAAGGTGTTTCCCTCTTCGGGCAGCTGCTCCTGGTAAAGGTGTTTCCCTCCTCGGGCAGCTTCTCCTGGTGGAGGTGTTTCCTCGGGCAGCTCCTCCTGGTAAAGGTGTTTCCCTCCTCGGGCAGCTCCTCCTGGGAAAGGTGTTTCCTCGGGCAGCTTCCCCTGGTAAAGGTGTTTCCACGGGTAGTGTTTCCCTCCTCGGGCAGCTCCTCCTGGTAACGGTGTTTCCTCGGGCAGCTCCTCCTGGTAAAGTTGTTTCCTCGGGCAGCTCCTCCTGGTAAAGGTGTTTCCGTCCTTGGGGAGCTCCATCTGGTAAATGTGTTCCCTTGGGCAGCTTCTCCTGGTAAAAGTGTTTCCTCGGGCAGCTCCTCCTGGTAAATGTGTTTCCCTCCTCGGGCAGCTCCTCCTGGTAAAGGTGTTTCCTCGGGCAGCTCTTCTTGGTAAAGGTGTTTCCCTCCTCGGGCAGCTCCTTCTGGTAAACGTGTTTCCTCGGGCAGCACCTCCTGGTAAAGGTGTTTCCCTGCTCGGGCAGCTCCTCCTGGTAAAGGTGTTTCCCTCCTCGGGTAGCTCCTTCTGGTAAACGTGTTTCCTCGGGCAGCTTCTACTGGTAAAGGTGTTTCCTCGGGCAGCTCCTCCTGGTAAAGGTGTTTCCGTCCTTGGGGAGCTCCATCTGGTAAATGTGTTCCCTTGGGCAGCTTCTCCTGGTAAAAGTGTTTCCTCGGGCAGCTCCTCCTGGTAAATGTGTTTCCCTCCTCGGGCAGCTCCTCCTGGTAAAGGTGTTTCCTCGGGCAGCTCCTCCTGGTAAAGGTATTTCCCTCCTCGGGCAGCTCCTCCTGGTAAAGGTGTTTCCTCGGGCAGCTCCTCCTGGTAAAGGTATTTCCCTCCTCGGGCAGCTCCTCCTGGTAAAGGTGTTTCCTCGGGCAGCTCCTCC
Organism: Mobula birostris; assembly: GCF_030028105.1. Taxonomy (NCBI): domain Eukaryota; kingdom Metazoa; phylum Chordata; class Chondrichthyes; order Myliobatiformes; family Myliobatidae; genus Mobula; species Mobula birostris. The sequence continues at coordinate 13,566 of NW_027278667.1, read as the reverse complement.
TGGTAAAGGTGTTTCCCTCCTCGGGCAGCTCCTCCTGGTAAAGGTGTTCCCTCGGGCAGCTTCTCCTGGTAAAGGTGTTTCCCTCCTCGGGCAGCTCCTCCTGGTAAAGGTGTTTCCTCGGGCAGCTCCTCCTGGTAAAGGTGTTTCCCTCCTCGGGCAGCTCCTCCTGGTAAAGGTGTTTCCTCGGGCAGCTCCTCCTGGTAAAGGTGTTTCCCTCCTCGGGCAGCTCCTCCTGGTAAAGGTGTTTCCTTGGGCAGCTCCTCCTGGTAAAGGTGTTTCCCTCCTCGGGGAGCTCCTCCTGGTAAATGTGTTCCTTTGGGCATCTTGTCCTGGTGTTTCCTCGGGCAGCTCTTCCTGGTAGAGGTGTTTCCCTCCTCGGGCATCTCCTCTTGGTAAAGGTGTTTTATCGGGCAGCTTCCCCTGGTAAAAGTGTTTCCTCGGGCAGCTTCTCCTGGTAAATGTGTTTCCCTCCTCGGGCAGCTCCTCCTGGTAAAGGTGTTTGCTCGGGCAGCTCCTCCTGGTAAAGGTATTTCCCTCGGGCAGCTTCTCCTGTTAAAGGTGTTTCCTCGGGTAGTGTTTCCCTCCTCGGGCAGCTCCTCCTGGTAAAGGTGTTTCCTTGGGCAGCTCCTCCTGGTAAAGGTGTTTCCCTCCTCGGGGAGCTCCTCCTGGTAAATGTGTTCCTTTGGGCAACTTGTCCTGGTAAAGGTGTTTCCTCGGGCAGCTCTTCCTGGTAGAGGTGTTTCCCCCCTCGGGCAGCTCCTCCTGGTAAAAGTGTTTACTCGGGCAGCCCCTCCTGGTGAAGGTGTTTCCCTCCTCGGGCAGCTCCTCCTGGTAAAGGTGTTTCCTCGGGCAGCTCCTCCTGGTAAAGGTATTTCCCTCCTCGGGCAGCTCCTCCTGGTAAAGGTGTTTCCTCGGGCAGCTCCTCCTGGTAAAGGTGTTTCCCTCCTCGGGCAGCTCCTCCTGGTAAAGGTGTTCCCTCGGGCAGCTTCTCCTGTTAAAGGTGTTTCCTCGGGTAGTGTGTCCCTCCTCGGGCAGCTCCTCCTGGTAAAGGTGTTTCCTTGGGCAGCTCCTCCTGGTAAAGGTGTTTCCCTCCTCGGGGAGCTCCTCCTGGTAAATGTGTTCCTTTGGGCATCTTGTCCTGGTAAAGGTGTTTCCTCGGGCAGCTCTTCCTGGTAGAGGTGTTTCCCCCCTCGTTCAGCTCCTCCAGGTAAAGGTTTTTCCCTCCTCGGGCAGCCCCTCCTGGTAAAGGTGTTTCCCTCCTCGGGCAGCTCCTCCTGGTAAAGGTGTTTCCTCGGGCAGCTCCTCCTGGTAAAGGTGATTCCCTCCTCAGGCAGCTCCTCCTGGTAAAGGTGTTCCCTCGGGCAGCTCCTCCTGGTAAAGGTGTTTCCCAGCTCGGGCAGCTCCTCCTGGTAAATGTGTTTCTCTCCTCGGGCGGCTCCTCCTGGTAAACGTGTTTGCCTCCTCGGGCAGCTCCTCCTGGTAAAGGTGTTTCCTCGGACCGCTCCTCCTGGTAAAGGTGTTTCCTCGGGCAGCTCCTCCTGGTAAAGGTGTTTCCTCTGGCAGCTTCTCCTGGTAAATGTGTTTCCCTGCTCGGGCAGCTCCACCTGGTAAACGTGTTTCCCTCCTCGGGCAGCTCCTCCTGGTAAAGGTGTTTTCTCGGGCAGCTCCTCCTGGTAAAGGTGTACCCCTCCTCGGGCAGCTCCACCTGGTAAATGTCTTCCCTTGGGCAGCTCCTCCTGGTAGAGGTGTTTCCCTCCTCGGTCAGCTACTCCTGGTAAGGTTGTTTCCCTCCTCGAGCAGCTTCTCCTGCTAAACGTGTTTCCTGGGCAGCTCCTCCTGGTAAAGGTGTTTCCCTCCTCAGGTAGCTCCTCCTGGTGAAGGTGTTTCCTCGGGCAGCTTCTCCTGGTAAAGGTGTTTCCTCGTGCAGATCCTCCTGGCAAAAGTGTTCCCTTGTGCAGCTTCTCCTGGTAAAGGTGTTTTCTCGGGCAGCTCTTCCTGGTAGCGGTGTTTCCCTCCTCGGGCAGCTCCTCCTCGTAAAGGTGTTTCCTCGGGCATCTCCTCTTGGTAAAGGTGTTTCCTCGGGCAGCTTCTCCTGGTAAAGGTGTTTCCCTCCTCGGGCAGCTCCTCCTGGTAGAGGTGTTTCCCTCCTGGGGCTGCTCCTCTTGGTAAAGGTGTTTCCTCGGGCAGCTTCTCCTGGTAAATGTGTTTCCTCGGGCAGCTCCTCCAGGTAAAGGTGTTCTCTCGGGTAGCTCCTCCTGGTAAAGGTGTTTCCTTGGGCAGCTCCTCCTGGTAAAGGTGTTTCCCTCCTCAGGTAGCTCCTCCTGGTGAAGGTGTTTCCTCGGGCAGCTTCTCCTGGTAAAGGTGTTTCCTCGGTCAGTTCGTCCGAGTTAAGGTTTTTCCCTCCTCGGGCAGCTCCTCCTGGTAAAGGTGTTTCCCTCTTCGGGCAGCTGCTCCTGGTAAAGGTGTTTCCCTCCTCGGGCAGCTTCTCCTGGTGGAGGTGTTTCCTCGGGCAGCTCCTCCTGGTAAAGGTGTTTCCCTCCTCGGGCAGCTCCTCCTGGGAAAGGTGTTTCCTCGGGCAGCTTCCCCTGGTAAAGGTGTTTCCACGGGTAGTGTTTCCCTCCTCGGGCAGCTCCTCCTGGTAACGGTGTTTCCTCGGGCAGCTCCTCCTGGTAAAGTTGTTTCCTCGGGCAGCTCCTCCTGGTAAAGGTGTTTCCGTCCTTGGGGAGCTCCATGTGGTAAATGTGTTCCCTTGGGCAGCTTCTCCTGGTAAAAGTGTTTCCTCGGGCAGCTCCTCCTGGTAAATGTGTTTCCCTCCTCGGGCAGCTCCTCCTGGTAAAGGTGTTTCCTCGGGCAGCTCTTCTTGGTAAAGGTGTTTCCCTCCTCGGGCAGCTCCTTCTGGTAAACGTGTTTCCTCGGGCAGCACCTCCTGGTAAAGGTGTTTCCCTGCTCGGGCAGCTCCTCCTGGTAAAGGTGTTTCCCTCCTCGGGTAGCTCCTTCTGGTAAACGTGTTTCCTCGGGCAGCTTCTACTGGTAAAGGTGTTTCCTCGGGCAGCTCCTCCTGGTAAAGGTGTTTCCGTCCTTGGGGAGCTCCATCTGGTAAATGTGTTCCCTTGGGCAGCTTCTCCTGGTAAAAGTGTTTCCTCGGGCAGCTCCTCCTGGTAAATGTGTTTCCCTCCTCGGGCAGCTCCTCCTGGTAAAGGTGTTTCCTCGGGCAGCTCCTCCTGGTAAAGGTATTTCCCTCCTCGGGCAGCTCCTCCAGGTAAAGGTGTTTCCTCGGGCAGCTCCTCCTGGTAAAGGTATTTCCCTCCTCGGGCAGCTCCTCCTGGTGAAGGTGTTTCCTCGGGCAGCTCCTCCTGGTAAAGGTGTTTCCCTCCTCGGGCAGCTCCTCCTGGTAAAGGTGTTCCCTCGGGCAGCTTCTCCTGGTAAAGGTGTTTCCCTCCTCGGGCAGCTCCTCCTGGTAAAGGTGTTTCCTCGGGCAGCTCCTCCTGGTAAAGGTGTTTCCCTCCTCGGGCAGCTCCTCCTGGTAAAGGTGTTTCCTCGGGCAGCTCCTCCTGGTAAAGGTGTTTCCCTCCTCGGGCAGCTCCTCCTGGTAAAGGTGTTTCCTTGGGCAGCTCCTCCTGGTAAAGGTGTTTCCCTCCTCGGGGAGCTCCTCCTGGTAAATGTGTTCCTTTGGGCATCTTGTCCTGGTGTTTCCTCGGGCAGCTCTTCCTGGTAGAGGTGTTTCCCCCCTCGGGCAGCTCCTCCTGGTAAAAGTGTTTCCTCGGGCAGCCCCTCCTGGTAAAGGTGTTTCCCTCCTCAGGCAGCTCCTCCTGGTAAAGGTGTTTCCTCGGGCAGCTCCTCCTGGTAAAGGTGATTCCCTCCTCGGGCAGCTCCTCCTGGTAAAGGTGTTCCCTCGGGCAGCTCCTCCTGGTAAAGGTGTTTCCTCTGGCAGCTTCTCCTGGTAAATGTGTTTCCCTGCTCGGGCAGCTCCACCTGGTAAACGTGTTTCCCTCCTCGGGCAGCTCCTCCTGGTAAAGGTGTTTTCTCGGGCAGCTCCTCCTGGTAGAGGTGTTTCCCTCCTCGGTCAGCTACTCCTGGTAAGGTTGTTTCCCTCCTCGAGCAGCTTCTCCTGCTAAACGTGTTTCCTCGGCAGCTCCTCCTGGTAAAGGTGTTTCCCTCCTCAGGTAGCTCCTCCTGGTGAAGGTCTTTCCTCGGGCAGCTTCTCCTGGTAAAGGTGTTTCCTCGTGCAGATCCTCCTGGCAAAAGTGTTCCCTTGTGCAGCTTCTCCTGGTAAAGGTGTTTTCTCGGGCAGCTCTTCCTGGTAGCGGTGTTTCCCTCCTCGGGCAGCTCCTCCTCGTAAAGGTGTTTCCTCGGGCATCTCCTCTTGGTAAAGGTGTTTCCTCGGGCAGCTTCTCCTGGTAAAGGTGTTTCCCTCCTCGGGCAGCTCCTCCTGGTAGAGGTGTTTCCCTCCTGGGGCAGCTCCTCTTGGTAAAGGTGTTTCCTCGGGCAGCTTCTCCTGGTAAATGTGTTTCCTCGGGCAGCTCCTCCAGGTAAAGGTGTTCTCTCGGGTAGCTCCTCCTGGTAAAGGTGTTTCCTTGGGCAGCTCCTCCTGGTAAAGGTGTTTCCCTCCTCAGGTAGCTCCTCCTGGTGAAGGTGTTTCCTCGGGCAGCTTCTCCTGGTAAAGGTGTTTCCTCGGTCAGTTCGTCCGAGTTAAGGTTTTTCCCTCCTCGGGCAGCTCCTCCTGGTAAAGGTGTTTCCCTCTTCGGGCAGCTGCTCCTGGTAAAGGTGTTTCCCTCCTCGGGCAGCTTCTCCTGGTGGAGGTGTTTCCTCGGGCAGCTCCTCCTGGTAAAGGTGTTTCCCTCCTCGGGCAGCTCCTCCTGGGAAATGTGTTTCCTCGGGCAGCTTCCCCTGGTAAAGGTGTTTCCACGGGTAGTGTTTCCCTCCTCGGGCAGCTCCTCCTGGTAACGGTGTTTCCTCGGGCAGCTCCTCCTGGTAAAGTTGTTTCCTCGGGCAGCTCCTCCTGGTAAAGGTGTTTCCGTCCTTGGGGAGCTCCATCTGGTAAATGTGTTCCCTTGGGCAGCTTCTCCTGGTAAAAGTGTTTCCTCGGGCAGCTCCTCCTGGTAAATGTGTTTCCCTCCTCGGGCATCTCCTCCTGGTAAAGGTGTTTCCTCGGGCAGCTCTTCTTGGTAAAGGTGTTTCCCTCCTCGGGCAGCTCCTTCTGGTAAACGTGTTTCCTCGGGCAGCACCTCCTGGTAAAGGTGTTTCCCTGCTCGGGCAGCTCCTCCTGGTAAAGGTGTTTCCCTCCTCGGGTAGCTCCTTCTGGTAAACGTGTTTCCTCGGGCAGCTTCTACTGGTAAAGGTGTTTCCTCGGGCAGCTCCTCCTGGTAAAGGTGTTTCCGTCCTTGGGGAGCTCCATCTGGTAAATGTGTTCCCTTGGGCAGCTTCTCCTGGTAAAAGTGTTTCCTCGGGCAGCTCCTCCTGGTAAATGTGTTTCCCTCCTCGGGCAGCTCCTCCTGGTAAAGGTGTTTCCTCGGGCAGCTCCTCCTGGTAAAGGTATTTCCCTCCTCGGGCAGCTCCTCCTGGTAAAGGTGTTTCCTCGGGCAGCTCCTCCTGGTAAAGGTATTTCCCTCCTCGGGCAGCTCCTCCTGGTAAAGGTGTTTCCTCGGGCAGCTCCTCCTGGTAAAGGTGTTTCCCTCCTCGGGCAGCTCCTCCTGGTAAAGGTGTTCCCTCGGGCAGCTTCTCCTGGTAAAGGTGTTTCCCTCCTCGGGCAGCTCCTCCTGGTAAAGGTGTTTCCTCGGGCAGCGCCTCCTGGTAAAGGTGTTTCCCTCCTCGGGCAGCTCCTCCTGGTAGAGGTGTTTCCCTCCTGGGGCAGGTCCTCCTGGTAAAGGTGTTTCCCTCTTCGGGCAGCTGCTCCTGGTAAGGGTGTTTCCCTCCTCGGGCAGCTTCTCCTGGTGGAGGTGTTTCCTCGGGCAGCTCCTCCTGGTAAAGGTGTTTCCCTCCTCGGGCAGCTCCTCCTGGGAAAGGTGTTTCCTCGGGCAGCTTCTCCTGGTAAGGGTGTTTCCACGGGTAGTGTTTCCCTCCTCGGCCAGCTCCTCCTGGTAACGGTGTTTCCTCGGGCAGCTCCTCCTGGTAAACTTGTTTCCTCGGGCAGCTCCTTCTGGTAAAGGTGTTTCCGTCCTTGGGGAGCTCCTTCTGGTAAATGTGTTCCCTTGGGCAGCTTCTCCTGGTAAAAGTGTTTCCTCGGGCAGCTCCTCCAGGTAAAGGTGTTCTCTCGGGTAGCTCCTCCTGGTAAAGGTGTTTCCTTGGGCAGCTCCTCCTGGTAAAGGTGTTTCCCTCCTCAGGTAGCTCCTCCTGGTGAAGGTGTTTCCTCGGGCAGCTTCTCCTGGTAAAGGTGTTTCCTCGGTCAGTTCGTCCGAGTTAAGGTTTTTCCCTCCTCGGGCAGCTCCTCCTGGTAAAGGTGTTTCCCTCTTCGGGCAGCTGCTCCTGGTAAAGGTGTTTCCCTCCTCGGGCAGCTTCTCCTGGTGGAGGTGTTTCCTCGGGCAGCTCCTCCTGGTAAAGGTGTTTCCCTCCTCGGGCAGCTCCTCCTGGGAAAGGTGTTTCCTCGGGCAGCTTCCCCTGGTAAAGGTGTTTCCACGGGTAGTGTTTCCCTCCTCGGGCAGCTCCTCCTGGTAACGGTGTTTCCTCGGGCAGCTCCTCCTGGTAAAGTTGTTTCCTCGGGCAGCTCCTCCTGGTAAAGGTGTTTCCGTCCTTGGGGAGCTCCATCTGGTAAATGTGTTCCCTTGGGCAGCTTCTCCTGGTAAAAGTGTTTCCTCGGGCAGCTCCTCCTGGTAAATGTGTTTCCCTCCTCGGGCAGCTCCTCCTGGTAAAGGTGTTTCCTCGGGCAGCTCTTCTTGGTAAAGGTGTTTCCCTCCTCGGGCAGCTCCTTCTGGTAAACGTGTTTCCTCGGGCAGCACCTCCTGGTAAAGGTGTTTCCCTGCTCGGGCAGCTCCTCCTGGTAAAGGTGTTTCCCTCCTCGGGTAGCTCCTTCTGGTAAACGTGTTTCCTCGGGCAGCTTCTACTGGTAAAGGTGTTTCCTCGGGCAGCTCCTCCTGGTAAAGGTGTTTCGGTCCTTGGGGAGCTCCATCTGGTAAATGTGTTCCCTTGGGCAGCTTCTCCTGGTAAAAGTGTTTCCTCGGGCAGCTCCTCCTGGTAAATGTGTTTCCCTCCTCGGGCAGCTCCTCCTGGTAAAGGTGTTTCCTCGGGCAGCTCCTCCTGGTAAAGGTATTTCCCTCCTCGGGCAGCTCCTCCTGGTAAAGGTGTTTCCTCGGGCAGCTCCTCCTGGTAAAGGTATTTCCCTCCTCGGGCAGCTCCTCCTGGTAAAGGTGTTTCCTCGGGCAGCTCCTCCTGGTAAAGGTGTTTCCCTCCTCGGGCAGCTCCTCCTGGTAAAGGTGTTCCCTCGGGCAGCTTCTCCTGGTAAAGGTGTTTCCCTCCTCGGGCAGCTCCTCCTGGTAAAGGTGTTTCCTCGGGCAGCTCCTCCTGGTAAAGGTGTTTCCCTCCTCGGGCAGCTCCTCCTGGTAAAGGTGTTTCCTCGGGCAGCTCCTCCTGGTAAAGGTGTTTCCCTCCTCGGGCAGCTCCTCCTGGTAAAGGTGTTTCCTTGGGCAGCTCCTCCTGGTAAAGGTGTTTCCCTCCTCGGGGAGCTCCTCCTGGTAAATGTGTTCCTTTGGGCATCTTGTCCTGGTGTTTCCTCGGGCAGCTCTTCCTGGTAGAGGTGTTTCCCTCCTCGGGCATCTCCTCTTGGTAAAGGTGTTTTATCGGGCAGCTTCCCCTGGTAAAAGTGTTTCCTCGGGCAGCTTCTCCTGGTAAATGTGTTTCCCTCCTCGGGCAGCTCCTCCTGGTAAAGGTGTTTGCTCGGGCAGCTCCTCCTGGTAAAGGTATTTCCCTCGGGCAGCTTCTCCTGTTAAAGGTGTTTCCTCGGGTAGTGTTTCCCTCCTCGGGCAGCTCCTCCTGGTAAAGGTGTTTCCTTGGGCAGCTCCTCCTGGTAAAGGTGTTTCCCTCCTCGGGGAGCTCCTCCTGGTAAATGTGTTCCTTTGGGCAACTTGTCCTGGTAAAGGTGTTTCCTCGGGCAGCTCTTCCTGGTAGAGGTGTTTCCCCCCTCGGGCAGCTCCTCCTGGTAAAAGTGTTTCCTCGGGCAGCCCCTCCTGGTGAAGGTGTTTCCCTCCTCGGGCAGCTCCTCCTGGTAAAGGTGTTTCCTCGGGCAGCTCCTCCTGGTAAAGGTATTTCCCTCCTCGGGCAGCTCCTCCTGGTAAAGGTGTTTCCTCGGGCAGCTCCTCCTGGTAAAGGTGTTTCCCTCCTCGGGCAGCTCCTCCTGGTAAAGGTGTTCCCTCGGGCAGCTTCTCCTGTTAAAGGTGTTTCCTCGGGTAGTGTGTCCCTCCTCGGGCAGCTCCTCCTGGTAAAGGTGTTTCCTTGGGCAGCTCCTCCTGGTAAAGGTGTTTCCCTCCTCGGGGAGCTCCTCCTGGTAAATGTGTTCCTTTGGGCATCTTGTCCTGGTAAAGGTGTTTCCTCGGGCAGCTCTTCCTGGTAGAGGTGTTTCCCCCCTCGTTCAGCTCCTCCAGGTAAAGGTTTTTCCCTCCTCGGGCAGCCCCTCCTGGTAAAGGTGTTTCCCTCCTCGGGCAGCTCCTCCTGGTAAAGGTGTTTCCTCGGGCAGCTCCTCCTGGTAAAGGTGATTCCCTCCTCAGGCAGCTCCTCCTGGTAAAGGTGTTCCCTCGGGCAGCTCCTCCTGGTAAAGGTGTTTCCCAGCTCGGGCAGCTCCTCCTGGTAAATGTGTTTCTCTCCTCGGGCGGCTCCTCCTGGTAAACGTGTTTGCCTCCTCGGGCAGCTCCTCCTGGTAAAGGTGTTTCCTCGGACCGCTCCTCCTGGTAAAGGTGTTTCCTCGGGCAGCTCCTCCTGGTAAAGGTGTTTCCTCTGGCAGCTTCTCCTGGTAAATGTGTTTCCCTGCTCGGGCAGCTCCACCTGGTAAACGTGTTTCCCTCCTCGGGCAGCTCCTCCTGGTAAAGGTGTTTTCTCGGGCAGCTCCTCCTGGTAAAGGTGTACCCCTCCTCGGGCAGCTCCACCTGGTAAATGTCTTCCCTTGGGCAGCTCCTCCTGGTAGAGGTGTTTCCCTCCTCGGTCAGCTACTCCTGGTAAGGTTGTTTCCCTCCTCGAGCAGCTTCTCCTGCTAAACGTGTTTCCTGGGCAGCTCCTCCTGGTAAAGGTGTTTCCCTCCTCAGGTAGCTCCTCCTGGTGAAGGTGTTTCCTCGGGCAGCTTCTCCTGGTAAAGGTGTTTCCTCGTGCAGATCCTCCTGGCAAAAGTGTTCCCTTGTGCAGCTTCTCCTGGTAAAGGTGTTTTCTCGGGCAGCTCTTCCTGGTAGCGGTGTTTCCCTCCTCGGGCAGCTCCTCCTCGTAAAGGTGTTTCCTCGGGCATCTCCTCTTGGTAAAGGTGTTTCCTCGGGCAGCTTCTCCTGGTAAAGGTGTTTCCCTCCTCGGGCAGCTCCTCCTGGTAGAGGTGTTTCCCTCCTGGGGCTGCTCCTCTTGGTAAAGGTGTTTCCTCGGGCAGCTTCTCCTGGTAAATGTGTTTCCTCGGGCAGCTCCTCCAGGTAAAGGTGTTCTCTCGGGTAGCTCCTCCTGGTAAAGGTGTTTCCTTGGGCAGCTCCTCCTGGTAAAGGTGTTTCCCTCCTCAGGTAGCTCCTCCTGGTGAAGGTGTTTCCTCGGGCAGCTTCTCCTGGTAAAGGTGTTTCCTCGGTCAGTTCGTCCGAGTTAAGGTTTTTCCCTCCTCGGGCAGCTCCTCCTGGTAAAGGTGTTTCCCTCTTCGGGCAGCTGCTCCTGGTAAAGGTGTTTCCCTCCTCGGGCAGCTTCTCCTGGTGGAGGTGTTTCCTCGGGCAGCTCCTCCTGGTAAAGGTGTTTCCCTCCTCGGGCAGCTCCTCCTGGGAAAGGTGTTTCCTCGGGCAGCTTCCCCTGGTAAAGGTGTTTCCACGGGTAGTGTTTCCCTCCTCGGGCAGCTCCTCCTGGTAACGGTGTTTCCTCGGGCAGCTCCTCCTGGTAAAGTTGTTTCCTCGGGCAGCTCCTCCTGGTAAAGGTGTTTCCGTCCTTGGGGAGCTCCATGTGGTAAATGTGTTCCCTTGGGCAGCTTCTCCTGGTAAAAGTGTTTCCTCGGGCAGCTCCTCCTGGTAAATGTGTTTCCCTCCTCGGGCAGCTCCTCCTGGTAAAGGTGTTTCCTCGGGCAGCTCTTCTTGGTAAAGGTGTTTCCCTCCTCGGGCAGCTCCTTCTGGTAAACGTGTTTCCTCGGGCAGCACCTCCTGGTAAAGGTGTTTCCCTGCTCGGGCAGCTCCTCCTGGTAAAGGTGTTTCCCTCCTCGGGTAGCTCCTTCTGGTAAATGTGTTTCCTCGGGCAGCTTCTACTGGTAAAGGTGTTTCCTCGGGCAGCTCCTCCTGGTAAAGGTGTTTCCGTCCTTGGGGAGCTCCATCTGGTAAATGTGTTCCCTTGGGCAGCTTCTCCTGGTAAAAGTGTTTCCTCGGGCAGCTCCTCCTGGTAAATGTGTTTCCCTCCTCGGGCAGCTCCTCCTGGTAAAGGTGTTTCCTCGGGCAGCTCCTCCTGGTAAAGGTATTTCCCTCCTCGGGCAGCTCCTCCAGGTAAAGGTGTTTCCTCGGGCAGCTCCTCCTGGTAAAGGTATTTCCCTCCTCGGGCAGCTCCTCCTGGTGAAGGTGTTTCCTCGGGCAGCTCCTCCTGGTAAAGGTGTTTCCCTCCTCGGGCAGCTCCTCCTGGTAAAGGTGTTCCCTCGGGCAGCTTCTCCTGGTAAAGGTGTTTCCCTCCTCGGGCAGCTCCTCCTGGTAAAGGTGTTTCCTCGGGCAGCTCCTCCTGGTAAAGGTGTTTCCCTCCTCGGGCAGCTCCTCCTGGTAAAGGTGTTTCCTCGGGCAGCTCCTCCTGGTAAAGGTGTTTCCCTCCTCGGGCAGCTCCTCCTGGTAAAGGTGTTTCCTTGGGCAGCTCCTCCTGGTAAAGGTGTTTCCCTCCTCGGGGAGCTCCTCCTGGTAAATGTGTTCCTTTGGGCATCTTGTCCTGGTGTTTCCTCGGGCAGCTCTTCCTGGTAGAGGTGTTTCCCCCCTCGGGCAGCTCCTCCTGGTAAAAGTGTTTCCTCGGGCAGCCCCTCCTGGTAAAGGTGTTTCCCTCCTCAGGCAGCTCCTCCTGGTAAAGGTGTTTCCTCGGGCAGCTCCTCCTGGTAAAGGTGATTCCCTCCTCGGGCAGCTCCTCCTGGTAAAGGTGTTCCCTCGGGCAGCTCCTCCTGGTAAAGGTGTTTCCTCTGGCAGCTTCTCCTGGTAAATGTGTTTCCCTGCTCGGGCAGCTCCACCTGGTAAACGTGTTTCCCTCCTCGGCAGCTCCTCCTGGTAAAGGTGTTTTCTCGGGCAGCTCCTCCTGGTAGAGGTGTTTCCCTCCTCGGTCAGCTACTCCTGGTAAGGTTGTTTCCCTCCTCGAGCAGCTTCTCCTGCTAAACGTGTTTCCTCGGCAGCTCCTCCTGGTAAAGGTGTTTCCCTCCTCAGGTAGCTCCTCCTGGTGAAGGTCTTTCCTCGGGCAGCTTCTCCTGGTAAAGGTGTTTCCTCGTGCAGATCCTCCTGGCAAAAGTGTTCCCTTGTGCAGCTTCTCCTGGTAAAGGTGTTTTCTCGGGCAGCTCTTCCTGGTAGCGGTGTTTCCCTCCTCGGGCAGCTCCTCCTCGTAAAGGTGTTTCCTCGGGCATCTCCTCTTGGTAAAGGTGTTTCCTCGGGCAGCTTCTCTGGTAAAGGTGTTTCCCTCCTCGGGCAGCTCCTCCTGGTAGAGGTGTTTCCCTCCTGGGGCAGCTCCTCTTGGTAAAGGTGTTTCCTCGGGCAGCTTCTCCTGGTAAATGTGTTTCCTCGGGCAGCTCCTCCAGGTAAAGGTGTTCTCTCGGGTAGCTCCTCCTGGTAAAGGTGTTTCCTTGGGCAGCTCTCCTGGTAAAGGTGTTTCCCTCCTCAGGTAGCTCCTCCTGGTGAAGGTGTTTCCTCGGGCAGCTTCTCCTGGTAAAGGTGTTTCCTCGGTCAGTTCGTCCGAGTTAAGGTTTTTCCCTCCTCGGGCAGCTCCTCCTGGTAAAGGTGTTTCCCTCTTCGGGCAGCTGCTCCTGGTAAAGGTGTTTCCCTCCTCGGGCAGCTTCTCCTGGTGGAGGTGTTTCCTCGGGCAGCTCCTCCTGGTAAAGGTGTTTCCCTCCTCGGGCAGCTCCTCCTGGGAAATTGTGTTTCCTCGGGCAGCTTCCCCTGGTAAAGGTGTTTCCACGGGTAGTGTTTCCCTCCTCGGGCAGCTCCTCCTGGTAACGGTGTTTCCTCGGGCAGCTCCTCCTGGTAAAGTTGTTTCCTCGGCAGCTCCTCCTGGTAAAGGTGTTTCCGTCCTTGGGGAGCTCCATCTGGTAAATGTGTTCCCTTGGGCAGCTTCTCCTGGTAAAAGTGTTTCCTCGGGCAGCTCCTCCTGGTAAATGTGTTTCCCTCCTCGGGCATCTCCTCCTGGTAAAGGTGTTTCCTCGGGCAGCTCTTCTTGGTAAAGGTGTTTCCCTCCTCGGGCAGCTCCTTCTGGTAAACGTGTTTCCCTCGGGCAGCACCTCCTGGTAAAGGTGTTTCCCTGCTCGGGCAGCTCCTCCTGGTAAAGGTGTTTCCCTCCTCGGGTAGCTCCTTCTGGTAAACGTGTTTCCTCGGGCAGCTTCTACTGGTAAAGGTGTTTCCTCGGGCAGCTCCTCCTGGTAAAGGTGTTTCCGTCCTTGGGGAGCTCCATCTGGTAAATGTGTTCCCTTGGCAGCTTCTCCTGGTAAAAGTGTTTCCTCGGGCAGCTCCTCCTGGTAAATGTGTTTCCCTCCTCGGGCAGCTCCTCCTGGTAAAGGTGTTTCCTCGGGCAGCTCCTCCTGGTAAAGGTATTTCCCTCCTCGGGCAGCTCCTCCTGGTAAAGGTGTTCCTCGGGCAGCTCCTCCTGGTAAAGGTATTTCCCTCCTCGGGCAGCTCTCCTGGTAAAGGTGTTTCCTCGGGCAGCTCCTCCTGGTAAAGGTGTTTCCCTCCTCGGGCAGCTCCTCCTGGTAAAGGTGTTCCCTCGGGCAGCTTCTCCTGGTAAAGGTGTTTCCCTCCTCGGGCAGCTCCTCCTGGTAAAGGTGTTTTCCTCGGGCAGCGCCTCCTGGTAAAGGTGTTTCCCTCCTCGGGCAGCTCCTCCTGGTAGAGGTGTTTCCCTCCTGGGGCAGGTCCTCCTGGTAAAGGTGTTTCCCTCTTCGGGCAGCTGCTCCTGGTAAGGGTGTTTCCCTCCTCGGGCAGCTTCTCCTGGTGGAGGTGTTTCCTCGGGCAGCTCCTCCTGGTAAAGGTGTTTCCCTCCTCGGGCAGCTCCTCCTGGGAAAGGTGTTTCCTCGGGCAGCTTCTCCTGGTAAGGGTGTTTCCACGGGTAGTGTTTCCCTCCTCGGCCAGCTCCTCCTGGTAACGGTGTTTCCTCGGGCAGCTCCTCCTGGTAAACTTGTTTCCTCGGGCAGCTCCTTCTGGTAAAGGTGTTTCCGTCCTTGGGGAGCTCCTTCTGGTAAATGTGTTCCCTTGGGCAGCTTCTCCTGGT